>NC_050184.1:19258488-19273488 GCF_008315115.2 Sander lucioperca | reverse complement strand
AAATTGTGTAATGGAGTCCAGTACGCGGAAGTGAGGAGGGAGCTCCAGAGTTTTGGTGCAGCAGGTTTTAATCTTTATTAGATAGGTAGATAGGTAGGTAGGTAGATAGGTAGGTAGGTAGGTAGATAGATAGATAGATAGATAGGTAGGTAGGTAGGTAGGTAGGTAGGTAGATAGATAGATAGATGGGTAGGTAGGTAGGTAGATAGATAGGTAGGTAGGTAGGTAGGTAGGTAGATTTTTATTGATCCCAAAAAAATGGGAAATAACGGTGTTGCAGCAGCAAAATATCAGACACACAGCACACATACAGAGTAAACATTAAATAATAGGAAACAATATACATGAAATAATAATAGAATACTACACGAGCAATATTTAAAATATATACAATTTGGAAATAAAATGTACAACTGTTTCAATAGATACAGATAAACTTAATGTGCAAGTTGGGGATGCAATTTGTTTTTTGTGCCGAGTTCGTGATGAGTTTGTTGGCGATTGCGTTGCAGCAGTCGATGTGTTATGTGACCAAAGCGTTGACTAGACTAGATTCTGATTGGCCGTCTGTCTCGCCTCGTTCAGGTGCGTTGCCATGACTACGTGGAGCTGCTCGCAGAGGTCCACCTGCTGCCTGACTTCCTGTCCGAGCACCCGAGGGTCCGCCTCCTGGTGATCGACAGCGTGGCGTTCCCGTTCCGGCAGCACTTTGACGATCTGTCGCAGAGGACGCGCCTCCTCAACGGGCTCGCCCAGCAGCTCATCGCCATGGCGACCGGTCGCGGCATCGCCGTGGCGATGACCAACCAAATGACCACCCGGCTAAGCGGCGGCCAATCACAGCTTGTCCCCGCCCTCGGGGAGAGCTGGGGCCACGCCCCCACCATCCGGCTCCTCCTACACTGGGCGGGCTCACGCCGGATGGCGGCCATCTTTAAATCTCCAGATCACAAGGGTGCCACCGTCCAATACCAGATCACCTCCGAGGGATTCAGAGACGTCGGCCAATCGGAGCAGCCCCCGAGCAAACGACCGCGGACGCAAACCGTCGAGTCAGCTGCCAGCCAGAGAGACGCCAGCTGCTGATTGGTCAGAGACTGATGAACACGGGTACGTTACTGTTTTGCTACGGCTTCTGACTTGAACGCCACGTTTCTGCGAAACTGAGTGAAACGGACTTTGATGAGTTTTCTCTCGTTTGGCGGGTGTGTCAGAGGCGTCACCCAATCAGCAGAGACTTGTATGTAAGCTCAGGGTGTTCAGGCGCCACCGTTTCAGTTTAAATAAACGTGTTGCAACGGTTTGTCGAGGTTGAACGCGTCCTTCGTCTTTATGTTGAACTATCTCCAGGATCGAGACTGAAGCTCAGCCAAAAGTCCTGAACAGAAAAACTCTGAATGTTCTTCAGATAAGTTCCTTGAGGGGGGAAAAAAAATAGGGATGCACCGAATCCAGATTTTTGGGGTTCGGCCGAATACCGAATCCACTGGTTAAGATTCTGCTGAATCCTCGTCCCATCCTCAGTCCATGAACACAGTAAACTCATTAATGAAGTAAACAGTGACTGTCCTTCCTTTGCCGTACCTGAAGTTGCTGCATTTTGGCTGCTGTCTGTAGATTCCTTCATGCACAACTCGTATTCTTCCAGATGTTTCATACCAGATGTTGTAACAGTGGTGATGTTGTGTATAGTTTAGGGTCCTCGCCACCACCAGACTAATCAGCATTGTAGATTGAACATGTAGCTGGACTTGAATGGCCTTCTTTTGACTGAAAGTTCTGCCAAACTACACTTTTTCTGCTCACGAGATCCATTTCCACTTTCTCTCAGCCTGCTGCATTGAACGCTCCACCTACGTAAACACCTTCCCGTAATCAACAGCGCCGTCATTACGTCGACCAGCGTAGCGCGCGGAGTGCAAGCGTAGGGTTCGGTTCGCTGGGAAAAAAATTCTAAGGTTCAGCAGAAACCAGAACCCCGTCAAAAAGCCCAATATTCAGCCGAATCCTGGATTCAGTGCATCCCTAAAAAAAAAAAAAGGATTACTGTAACGGATGTATTTACACAAGTTCTGTAATATTTACAAGTGTGAATAAAGTTAAGTAAAACTGTGTGTGTGTGTGTGTGTGTGTGTGTGTGTGTGTCGTCGAGACTGAGAGCCAGCAGAAATGTAATGTTGTGATTTTAAACATATATAATGCAATTTATTGCCTTTTTTCCCAACTTCAAATTATGTCTCCAAAGGAAAACTTTGTCAACATCTGTTTCATCTAAAAAGACAGATTTCTTTGTTTGTTCATCTCACTTCAGTTATATTATTTATTTTATTATTCTAGTACCCCGAAGTTAAATTCTCATGTGTAATTTATATACTAAAAGATTATTACTGTGTGTATCGATACAGTTTTCCCACGGAAAATAGTCAAGTCAATTTATTTATAGAGCACATTTAAAACCAACCTAGGCTGAACAAAGTTCTGTACAGAGTTATATTATGTTATAAAAACAAAAGGAAGACAATGAAAATATAGACACAAAGAACATCATACAAACAACACACTTCTATACAAATGTCCCCAAACTAAATCATACGCCAAAGAATAAAAATGTCTTTTAAGACGAGACTTAGTAGAGGAGGACCTAATATGAATGGGAAGTTTGTTCCAGAGTCTCGGGGCCACAACGGAGAAGGCACGATCGCCCTTTGTTTTCATCCGAGACTGTGGAATAGCTAAAAGGAACTGATTAGACCAGGGGTCTCCAACCTTTCTTCATCCAAGAGCTACTTTAAAATAACAAAAGTGGCCAAGAGCTACTTGCATCACATTGCTTACATGTATTTACATGAGCTGAATGAAGCTACTGTTTGCTGAAATTGCAATAGCCAAAGCTGTGAAAAATCTTAACTTCACGTCAAGGTTCATGACTATTTTACACTTCTTTTAGCCCAGATAGTTATAGCTACATCACTGAAAATATTCCCATCAGGGTCCAAGAAAAATTAACAACTTTACACATCTATGGCCCACGAAGTTAGCTACCTCACTTTTAATATTGTGGTTATTTTGTGTCCCAGCTTGTCAACCTATTGGCGAGCTACTGGTAACCTGCTTGCGAGCTACCGGTAGCACGCAACCTACTTGTTGGAGACCCCTGGATTAGACCATCTTAGGTTCCTGGAGGAGTGATGTAGGGTAAGGAGATCAGCAATATATAAAAGGGCCAATCCATGTAATGCCTTAAAAACAAGTAACATTATCTTAAAATCTATTCTATCTTATTAATTCTTCGCAATATTATCCTGTATCGATTTTTTCCCCCACCCCTAGACCACCATCTGTTGTTAACGACAATAACAAGTCCCCAGCCTTTCCTTACTTCAAATAATCAAACTTAGTATCTCAAAATAATGAGACATTTTATCAAAATAATGACTTTGTATCTCAAAATAATGAGAAACTTTATCAAAATAATGACTTAGTATCTCAAAATAATGACTTCTTCCTAAAGGGAGTTTTTCCTCGCCACTGTCGCATTTACGCACTTATGCATGCTCTTGGGGGGAATCACTGGAATTGTTGGGTCTTTGTAAATTATAGAGTGTGGTCTAGACCTACTCTATCTGTAAAGTGTCCTGAGATAACTCCTGTTATGATTTGATACTATAAATAAAATTGAATTGAATTGAACTTTGTATCTCAAAATAATGAGAAACTTTATCAAAATAACTTTTATAAATAAATAATATGTTCTCAAAATCCTGAGTTAGTATCTCAAATTAACGAGTCTGTATAATTTGAAAAAGCTCATTATTTTAGAAATACTAACTCATTTTGTGATACTACAGTACGTCATTATTTAAAAAATACTAGGCCTATCTATTTTGAGAAAATACCTTTACATGATCTTTTTTCATCACATTGGCAGAAATGGGCTTCCATAAAATAGACTACATGACTCTAAAGCAGGGGTCTTCAACGTCTTTTAGGCCAAGGACCCCTCAGTTGAGAAAGAGATGGAGCATGGACCCCTTACTACATATATTGTATGAAATAGAAATATAAAATATAAATTGTATATTACACTGGGCCTACAGTAACATGTAGGGTGGCATAAAGCCTTCACACATATCTTGTTATGGGGCATACAATACTAAGGTATTAAAATAATAATTGTTGACATAGTCATATATTTATACATCATGTGTTAATGTTAGATTGTGGCACATTGAATCCTTAAGCTTAACTGTATCTGTGGATGGCTACGTAAGCCTATCATCAATGTGTAAATAAAAAAAAAAAATACATATATCTTTACAAATAATATGTTGGATTCAAGTTTTTATTTTTGTATTTTAAACAATTAAACAATAATTTGGTGGGCCCCCCCCTGCAGCAACTCTGAGGACCACCTTGGGGTCCCGGACCCCCTGTTGAATATCTATGGTCTAAAGCACAACAACACTTGTTTCTATAATGTGTTTGTAAAATTAAATTATTTAAAAAAAATAAAGTACCGGAGGGTGGACACGGGGGACACGGCCATCTGTGACGTCACTCACGGTGCGGTGAGTGTCTCCGTCGGTCAGGACCGACGCACCGGAGGAGCTGAGCGGAGCAGCAACATGGCTGCAGATTACTGGGAGCCAGAAGGACCCGAGACTCTGTCAGACTGAATCGAGCCGAAGACAACCCGGGACCGACCGGGACAAACACTCCCGGTGAGTAATACACACCGCCGAGCCTCGTGTGTTACCGGGGAAACCGTTTTATTACAAACTGGCCGAGCTGTTGACGGCGCAGCAGCTTCAGAGCTAAACCCGCTCCGCCTCCGCTGCTATTTATAACACACTGATGACATTTACTGCAGGACATAGACGGGTCCCGTCCACCCGACATACTGATACAGATACATGTAGAGAGAAAACACACTGAACATAGACGGGTCCCGTCCTCCCGACGCTAATATAGAAACGTAGAGAGAAAACACAAAACGTAGCCTGCATCACAGAGAAGAACATAAATATTAGCTGCTAGCTGAGGACATGTAGTTAGCTTGAATTATTTATGTTCAGTGAAATCAGTGGAAGTGTAACTGGTGCACTGCGTTACAACATGATACCAACGTTACAGGTAAAATACCTGTCAGTCAGCCAGATGTTAGCATGTTAGCTGTCAGGTAGAATACCTGTCAGTCAGCCAGATGTTAGCATGTTAGCTGCCAGGTAGAAAACCTGTCTGTCAGCCAGGTGTTAGCATGTTAGCTGTCAGGTAGAATACCTGTCAGTCAGCCAGGTGTTAGTATGTTAGCTGCCAGGTAAAATACCTGTCAGTCAACCAGGTGTTAGCATGTTAGCTGCAAGTTAGAATACCTGTCAGTCAGCCAGATGTTAGCATGTTAGCTGTCTGGTAGAATACCTGTCAGTCAGCCAGGTGTTAGCATGTTAGCTGCAAGTTAGAATACCTGTCAGTCAGCCAGGTGTTAGCATGTAAGCTGTCTGGTAGAATACCTGTCAGTCAGCCAGGTGTTAGCATGTAAGCTGTCTGGTAGATACCCTGTCAGTCAGCCAGGTGTTAGTATGTTAGCTGTCTGGTAGATACCCTGTCAGTCAGCCAGGTGTTATGTAAGCTGTCTGGTAGATACCCTGTCAGTCAGCCAGGTGTTATGTAAGCTGTCTGGTAGATATCCTGTCAGTTAGCATGTTAGCTGTCAGGAAGATTAGCTGTCAGTCAGTCAATTAGCATGTTAGCTGTCAGGTAGATAACCTGTCAGTAAAGCTTGATTTTTTTTTTTATTACAGGGACAGTGCATATAATTAAGCATTTATGTCAATATGCCAGAGTTAGCCAGAAGGCTATTTTTTATCTGCAGTCCCTATTATTTATGGCTCTGCATTGAATCTACAATTGCCAAATAGTTTTATGTTTAATGGTGTGTAGTGTTTAGTGTGTTGTACATTTAATGTTTGGTGTCATTGTTGTATTTTAATGTTTTGGAGAAGCTAAAGACAAATTTCCACTGAGGTGGACAATAAAGTCTAATCTAATATACATTATAGGTACACACATAGGTACGCGTAGATACAGACCCTACGCCGTAGCCTGATGCGCAATCTCCCCAGAAAATGTAACTACACGCCACGCTGGCTGGGTTTGGTAGCGTCCCATTTCCCTCTACTAATTTCTGGGTTCTCCGTGAACAACATGAAATCAAGAAGAGAGTAAACTTTGCCTGCATAAGATTTCCAACCGTGGTCAGAAAGCACAGGGGAGATACTTTGTTTCTCTGTCCCACTGCCAATGTCGGTAATCCGGAGCTAATCCCCGTCACACAGGTTTGTGGCACT
This sequence comes from Sander lucioperca, assembly GCF_008315115.2. Taxonomy (NCBI): domain Eukaryota; kingdom Metazoa; phylum Chordata; class Actinopteri; order Perciformes; family Percidae; genus Sander; species Sander lucioperca. Next base: position 19,267,141 of record NC_050184.1, on the reverse strand, counting down.
ATCTTTGTGGGGACCCGTCATTGACATAATGCATTCCCTAGCCCCTTACCCTAACCTTAACCATCACCACTAAATGCCTAACCTTAACCCTTACCCTCACCCTAACCATAACCTAATTCTAACCCTAATCCTAAAACCAAGTCTTTATCTTCAAACACCCCTTTAAACTTGTGGGGTCCAGCATTTTGACCCCACAAGGCTGTCGGGACCCCACAAGTATACTGGAATCCCGGTTTTTGGACCCCACGAATATAGTTAAACAAGCCCACACACACACACACACACACACACACACCATACCATGCTATTCTCTTAAAGAGATACGCTAGAACGACGCAGGCACACCAGCGTAGAAGTAAAAATCCTCTAAATGGCGTAGGCCACTTAGAGGATTTAAAACTGCTCCTAAAACACGTTGGCTATGGCACAGGCTCTGCGTAGAGACTACGTACAACCATAAGTTAGCCTTTGGTCAGGTGTTAGCCGATTGGCTGTCATACTGACAAACATACTTATATATTTTGGCATTCTAGCCTTATATTTAATTTATATTACTCTAAACCACCTTCTATAAACCAACTGTACACTACTGTCTACACTGCACTAGATTTCTTGTCCTGTCTATGCACCACCTGTCTGTACCTGTCTATACTTTGTATATCACATTGCACTTTTCTGTTCTTTTTGCACTTCTGGTTGGACGCAAACTGCATTTCCTTGTCTTTGTACTTGTTCTCTGCACAATGACAATACAGTTGACTATAATCTAGTCTTCCTTTCCTGTGTTTACCTGTCCAGGTGTGGTCTCCAGGCTGGCGGCCCCGCCCCCTTTAGAGTCACGCCCTCCCCTGCCCCCTCGGCCCCCCCTCATGGAGAGGATGAGGAAGATCAAACGGCAGCTGTCACTCACTCTGGGGAGGGGTGGGGCCGGGGGAGGGGACAGGACGCTAAGTGACTCGATCAACCAGGAAGCGACGTCACACAGTGACTCAGGTAACACGCACACGCAGTCAGTAGCCTGTTAGCTCCCACAGGTGTTGTCAGCAGGTAGGTGAATGTGATCATTGATCCTCAATTAGGGTTGTTCAATAAATGTGTAACCATATTGTCAGGTGCATTTAGAGCAGTGTTTCTCAAATGGGGGTACGTGTACCCATAGGGGTACTTTGGAGTATTTTTAAATGTTTGTTTAAAAAATATCATGCATAATTCCTAAAATAATTATACACTATAATAATGAACACATTTTGTGATTCTATGTTCACACTTGACGTCTTTTTTGACAAGAAAAAGTTGACCAGAGCGCTTTTGTTGTGAAAAAAAAAGCTGGTAGCTTTTTTGGTTCCAAAAAGCAGCCGAGATCGTCTTTTGTTGCTATAACAACAGCTACTGCTACAGTATCCTAGAGCGCTATGTGGAGCAGTGCTAACGTTAGATAAAACAAAGTGGTGGAGCGAGCTAGAGAAAGAACAGAGAGAGAGAGAGATGCTAACGTTTAGGGCTGAAACGATTCCTCGAATAACTCGAATAATTCGATTACAAAAAATCCTCGAAGCAAAATTCTTTGCCTCGAAGCTTCGTTAAATCAATGTAATTAAGGTTGTACGGCTCACTGTGTTTCCGCACGGAGGATTATTACTAGCGCACAACAGGTTGACGCTTCTGTGGACACACGACTGACGGCCCAGATTACAAATGAAGGAAGACGAAAATAGCGAGGGTCTAACCGTGGATTTCCACAGGATGCAGAAGGTCTGCGGACCGGCTCCGCTGCAGAACGGCTGCGTGCTCCGCCGTCCGTCAATACCCACCAGGTCCGGATTTGTTGCGTAACGGCTGCGGCCAGCCGACCACGAGATCTCGCGAAATCATGTATGTTCGCGCGATATAACAGGATGTAGTTTCTATAAACAGAACCACAAAACCAACAACCGTTTGTTTCCATCCAGAGGAGTAGAGGGGAAACTACTCTGAGCTGTGTTTTCAAGGTGTAGTGCAGGTAAATATGATCCGCCGTGAGCACGGTGGATTTTATTTTGAAAAGTAACCGGATGTTTTATTTTGTTTCTGTGCTCGACATCCTGTCCCGCACTATCTGAATTGCGCTGAATTGCTGCGGAGCTCTCCGTCGTCCGTCAAATATAGAAGCTCTGGGTATCTGCTCCGGAGGGCTGCGGACTGACGGGAACTGGGACGGAGTCGGGAGGCAGACGTTCTGCAGTCAGTGGAAATACACACACTGACTTTAATGGAAAACTAATGACTCCGTCGACGTTCCGGAGACGTTCCGCATCCAGTGGAAATTGCCGGTAAGAGACGAGACAGGCGAGAGAAAACGACAGAAAGTTTGGGATCATTTTAAGCTGCAAACATGCTGCAACATCATCTCAGTAGAAAACATCCAGTCTACTCATCCATTCCACGGAGCGACCCCGACACAAGGTAGATAACTAACGGCTGCTGCTCTCGTCCACCGCGCTGTTTTACACAACTATCCTACAGCATGCTACTCTGCTAACAGCCATGTTTTACCAACAAGCTAAAACGAAAGCTGTCGATTTGTAGTTAACTGTTTATTAGTTTGCTACTAATCTTTGGAAACTTAGCTGCTGCCTGGAGACAAACTGGCTCCTCCCCCCAGCATGGCCACTTAATATGCACATGAATGACGTCATCATGCCGGTGATGTCTGCATTCTTTATTCTTTCTCCTCACTCAGTATATTAGCCTTCTTAAAATGTGTCCCCCAGAACAGTGTAGTTGAATGGACCTGCTGTAAGCTTTGTACCGTCACATTTACCCTCTGGTTAGTGAACAGCTCTTTTGCATATCCAGTGCAAAGAGCCAGAGGCAAGAAGGGGAAGGGGGTGAATAATATTTACATTTGAGCCACCAAAAATGTACTTTTTTTTTTAAGGGTCTTGGAATTTTGGCAATAAAAAATGTTGCTTTTTCTAAAAAAGGAAACCTGTCTTTTGTATATATTCAAAAGACAGGTTTGCTTTTTTTTTTTCAGAAAAGTTCAACTTCAAAAAGACGCCATGAGCTGCAGAAATGAAGTCGGCGGTGGCGTTTAAAAAAGCGCTTACAACTTTTTTGATAACACGGTTTACTCTGTAGGACTATAATGTAAACAGACAGCTGGCAGCATAAAAAAAAAGACGCCAAGTGTGAACATAGCCTAAGTGTTTTTCAGTTACAATGTACAAATTTACTGTTTAGTTAATCAGACACTGATGACACAGTGTACGCTGTATTGTGCCTCTTTATATAGTGTTTTTTTGTACCGAAAATGTGTTATGACCAGTTCCACTGTTGAACCGGGACCAGTTTTCAAAACAATGACGTCATCAGGTACGCTGCTGTTCCAAATTCTGCGTACCGCGGCTTCCCTGTCCGAACCATAGCATGTATATAAAGATGGATGACGTGTCTCCACTTCCTCTCACTGTACAAAAGTGAAGCCAAAATCTCCTGGATATTGACGCTGCCATCTTGTAATTTTGGAGCCAGAGTCTGAGCAGTAGTGATCAGGCAGTGGAGCCGCGGTAGCAAAGTCCCGCCATCTGCCAATCGTGACGTTTCACCCCGTTTTTATACCATCAAATAACTAATAAAAACCAAACTGACATCACAAAAATGAACAGTTGAACACACATCAGCATGATCAGAGCTACCTAAAATGACAGAAACCATCTTTGGGATTAAAGAAATTCAGAATTTATAGCCTAGAAATCTAGACACACCTTATCGACAGCGAATGTAATTTGCAGCCAGGGTCGTCTTGCAACTCTCCGTTGGCTTGCAAGCTGGAAAAAACAAATTCTGGTCAGGCCAATCACATCGTGTATAGAGTCGGTGGGCGGGGCTTAACATAATGACAGCAGAGTTGCGAAGGTTCCGCGTGAATTCCCTGCTACTTGAAAACAAATAAGATGGCTGCTGCTGCTGGCGAACAGCGGTCTTTGGAATCGGCTTTGGCCGCGACTCTGGAAGACTTGGAGTTCAGCTTTTCTTTGAGAAAAGAACAAAGAACGGCACTGAAGTCATTCTTAAAAAAGGAAGATGGGTTCAGAGTTTAAAGTTGAATCTATCAGCTAGCGTTGCTCTGATTGGTTGTAGAGCTATCCTATTGCGTGCAGAGGGAATTTGAAAGACAACCGTTTATCCCGCCCCTCGGATTGAGCCCAGCCAATGGGGAGTTCCCAGACCCAACATCTGGATGTGGGTAGGGCTAACGATTATTTTCATAGTCGATTAATCGATTAGTTGTTTGATCTATAAAAATGTCAAAACATGGTGAAAAATGTGGATCAGTGTTTCCCAAAGCCTAAAATAACATCCTCAAATGTCTTGTTTTGTCCAAAACTCAAAGATATTCAGTTTACTGTCACAGAGGAGAGAAGAAACTAGAAGATATTCACATTTAACAAACTGGAATCAGAGAAATCTGATTTTTTTTTAATAAAAAAATGACTCAAACGATTAATTTTCAATGGAAGCTGCTTCTCTCAGCTGCAAGGAGCGGAAAATCTGTCGGCGTCACGTTTTGGGCGTTTTGAGCGACCAGAGCGTCAATCAGAAAGTTGAAAGTAGGTCAACTTTATGGTAATGAGCTATGACGCAGTTCACCGGCAAGCAGCAGCAACCAATCAGAATATAGACGTCCTTCACGCTGGCTGATTCCAGAGAAACATACGATGTAAACTTTGGTTCCTACCAAAACATTAGTTCAGAGAAAAAGGAGGAGAAGCTCATCATGGCCGTTGCTGGGTTCCCTATCATTTATGATATTTGCGTATAGGGACCAGTTAACGTTACCTGCCGGTCACATGGTCTCTAAACAGTCCGCTCACGGTGAAGTCCTGCACGGATCAACAGCTGGCGGCTGCTCGCTCTGCCTGCACGCTGCTGCGGTTCAGCGGCTAACGAGCGAGCTAACTGCTAACAGACACCGCTGCGACCAACAACCAATACATATTCTGTCATTATATATGTCATTTATAAAAGGTTTCTAGTGTCAGTGTATTGGCCGTGCAGTGGCTGCTTGATCTTTTTCCATGATGAACATAGAATGCTGCTACGTCAGAGCGGCCAAAGCCTCAAACAGCTTCCCCGGACTTTCTGACCAGCGTCCTTGACCGGGCGGCCAGAGCTTCTTTGCAGCTCAAGTCGGCGGCGGTGTGGACGTACAGTTACTGTGCTCCAAGGCTGCAACACAACAAGAGCCTGGTCGGTACGGAAACCAAAACTTGCGCATGTTAAATTTGGAACCCATGAGATGCCCAACCCTACTGGCTTGTCAGGCTACCAGAAACCATCTTTGGGAAAAATGTATCCAGATGTTTTGGCATCAACCCCTGGTCCGAACTTCCAAGTATGCAAGAACTTGGTATTAAGAAAGTCAGTTCAAGTGTCAAAGTCGAGACTGGCTCCTCCCTCTGATTTTGATTGGTTGGTTGGATTTATGATTTTGATTTTGATTGGTTGTCTGTTGGAACTATCAATCAGTTAATCAATCTGCTGGTCTGATCTGATGACACATGTTTATTTTTATTTTCTTTCTTCTCCTTTTTCCACGAAATCAACCAATCAACATCCCTCCCTCTTCCCTCCCTCATCTCTCCATCATCTCTCCATCATCCCTCCCTCATCTCTCCATCATCTCTCCATCATCCCTCCATCATCTCTCCCTCATCCCTCCATCATCCCTCCATCATCCCTCCCTCATCCCTCCCTCATCTCTCCATCATCCCTCCATCATCCCTCCATCATCTCTCCATGATCTCTCCATCATCCCTCCATCATCTCTCCCTCATCTCTCCCTCATCCCTCCATCATCCCTCCATCATCTCTCCCTCATCTCTCCATCATCCCTCCATCATCTCTCCATCATCTCTTCCTCATCTCTCCATCTTCTCTCCCTCATCTCTCCATCTTCTCTCCCTCATCTCTCATCATCTCTCCATCATCTCTTCCTCATCTCTCCATCATCTCTCATCTTCTCTCTATCATCCCTCCATCATCTCTCCCTCATCCCTCCATCATCTCTCCATCATCTCTTCCTCATCTCTCCATCATCTCTTCATCATCCCTCCATCTTCTCTCCCTCATCCCTCCATCATCTCTCCCTCATCTCTCCATCATCCCTCCATCATCTCTCCATCATCTCTTCCTCATCTCTCCATCATCTCTTCATCATCCCTCCATCTTCTCTCCCTCATCCCTCCATCATCTCTCCATCATCCCTCCCTCTTCCCTCCATCATCCCTCCATCTTCCCTCCATCTTCCCTCCATCTTCTCTCCATCTTCTCTCCATCATCTCTCCATCATCTCTCCCTCATCCCTCCCTCATCTCTCCATCATCTCTCCCTCATCCCTCCCTCATCTCTCCATCATCCCTCCCTCATCCCTCCCTCTTCCCTCCATCTTCCCTCCATCTTCTCTCTTTCATCTCTCCATCATCCCTCCCTCATCCCTCCCTCATCCCTCCCTCATCCCTCCATCATCCCTCCCTCATCCCTCCATCATCCCTCCCTCATCCCTCCATCATCTCGCCATCATCCCTCCATCATCTCTCCATCATCTCTCCCTCATCGCTCCATCTTCTCTCCCTCATCTCTCCATCATCTCTCCCTCATCTCTCCATCATCTCTCCCTCATCTCTCCATCATCTCTCCCTCATCTCTCCATCATCCCTCCATCATCCCTCCATCATCCCTCATCATCTCTCCCTCATCCCTCCATCATCTCTCCATCATCTCTCCCTCATCTCTCCATCATCTCTCCCTCATCTCTCCATCTTCTCTCCATCATCCCTCCATCATCTCTCCCTCATCTCACCATCATCCCTCCATCATCTCTCCATCATCTCTTCCTCATCTCTCCATCATCTCTTCATCATCCCTCCATCTTCTCTCCCTCATCCCTCCATCATCTCTCCCTCATCCCTCCCTCATCTCTCCATCATCCCTCCCTCTTCCCTCCATCTTCCCTCCATCATCTCTCCATCATCCCTCCATCTTCTCTCCCTCATCCCTCCCTCATCTCTCCATCATCTCTCCCTCATCCCTCCCTCATCTCTCCATCATCCCTCCCTCATCCCTCCATCATCCCTCCCTCTTCCCTCCATCTTCCCTCCATCTTCTCTCTTTCATCTCTCCCTCATCTCTCCCTCATCTCTCCCTCATCTCTCCCTCATCCCTCCCTCATCCCTCCCTCATCCCTCCATCATCCCTCCCTCATCCCTCCATCATCTCGCCATCATCCCTCCATCATCTCTCCATCATCTCTCCCGCATCTCTCCATCATCTCTCCCTCATCTCTCCATCTTCTCTCCCTCATCTCTCCATCATCTCTCCCTCATCTCTCCATCATCTCTCCCTCATCTCTCCATCTTCTCTCCCTCATCTCTCCATCTTCTCTCCCTCATCTCTCCATCATCCCTCCATCATCCCTCCATCATCCCTCATCATCTCTCCCTCATCCCTCCATCATCCCTCCATCATCCCTCCATTATCCCTCCATCACCTCTCCCTCATCCCTCCATCATCCCTCCATTATCCCTCCATCACCTCTCCCTCATCCCTCCATCATCCCTCCATTATCCCTCCCTCATCCCTCCATCATCCCTCCATCAGAGGTGATGTCTCTTCGTGGTTCTTCTGGAAGTTTGAAGGTCCGAGGTTCCTCTTCTTCCGTTCAGTCTCTCCTTCAGTCGTACAGCAGCTCGCTGAGGAAACCTCGGGGCCTCGGACGCAGCCTGAGCTCCTACCTCAACCACACCGCTCGACTGGGTACTAAAACTGCACGTTCATTGTCCATTAATCTGTCCATTATGTTCTCGATTAATGGGTTAGTTGTTTGGTCTATAAAATGTCAGAAAATGGTGAAAAATTCGTGTTTCTCAAAGTGGGACTGCTCGATTGTGGAAAAAAATCATAATCACAGTTATTATGTTCAATAATGAAAGCACGATTATTTACTCATTGACTTTTGGAAAGATGTTGCATTTATTGAAGTTAAAGAAACAGTTAAACACATCAACAGTGAAAACACCTTGAACTGTGACATTTCCTTTAATACTTTTCCCGTTGAACTTTTTGAATTCCCCTTCAGAACACGAGACAAAATGTGCAAAATAATCGTTTTTCTCTATTACATTGTTTGGTAACACTTAACTTGAAGGTATCTACATAAGAGTGTCATGACCATGTCATGACACATGAACTCTAACCCTAACTTGTCATGACAAAAACAGAATGACACTTATAGACAGAAGCGTTACGTCATGAACATTTATGACTTGTTCATAATGTTTATGACACGTTCATGACAGTGTCATGTCACTCTTATGTAGATACCTTCAAGTAAAGTGTAACCCATTGTTTTTGTGATCGTGATCAAAATTTGATTAATTGCACGGCACCTATCTCAAAGCCCAAGATGACATCCTCAAATGTCTTGTTTACTAGGTCTGGGCGATATGGAGAAAATCAGAGAGCACCATATTCTTGACCAAATACCTCGATATCAATATTGCGGCAATATTCTAGGGTTGAAAATTGGTGCTTTAACAAAATATCTTAACACTTAGATTTTAGATAAATAATCATCAGTAATGTGGACATAATCAGAATCAGAATCAGCTTT
>NC_050184.1:19225988-19250988 GCF_008315115.2 Sander lucioperca | reverse complement strand
TAAGTGTCTGACAACATTATGGAAAGGATCCCTACAGAGATAGACCTTTTAGTTAAAGACTAAGATCCTTTTTTGTTTAACATGAAACAGCTCATAAATCACCATCACCAAACCCACCAGACTCCATGTAAATAAACTAATTTTATCATCGTTAAACACACTTTATTCAAAGTCGACAGAAACGAAATAAAACTATCAAAAGCTGTCTTGGTTCATCTTTCCACTGTTCCAACAATCACCACTCTGGTTTGGTTGAAATAAATCCTCAATTCACCCATTTACATGTGGAAATATGCTGGCTCTATACGCGCTAAAAGTAGTGATTATTTACATGGAGTCTGGTGAGTTTGGTGATGCAGATTTTGGGGCTGTTTCATGTTAAACTAAAAGGATCCTACTCTTTAACAAAAAGGTCTATCTCTGTAGGGATCCTTTCATAATGTTGTCAGACATTTAGAATAATAATCTGAGTTTGTCGGTGGTACAAACCGATTGACGATCCACATTTGCCCTGTATGGTTACATTGCAGCCCCGTTCAAGACTGCTGGTTACAGCCTATTACTGCCAATTTCAAAGATTTTTGTTCACATTAAAGGTGCAGTAGGTAAGTCTTATAAAACTAACTTTCTGTCATATTTGCTGAAACTGACCCCATGTTCTAGTAGAACTACATAAAGCAGGTAATTAAAAAATAAATCCAGCTCCTCTGGCTCCATCTACAGCCTGGAGTGAGATTTGCAGAAATCCACAGCTCCCTATTCAGATGCACCAATCAGGGCCAGGGGGGGGGGGTGTCTAACTGTTCAGATGCACCAATCAGGGCCAGGGGGGGTGTCTAACTGTTCAGATGCACCAATCAGGGCCAGTGGGGGGGTGTCTAACTGTTCAGATGCACCAATCAGGGCCAGTGGGGGGGTGTCTAACTGTTCAGATGCACCAATCAGGGCCGGGGGGGTGTCTAACTGTCCATATGCACCAATCAGGGCCGGGGGGGGGGGTGTCTAACTGTGTGTCAATCACTGCTCATGCACACGCATTCATTCTCCCTTGTGGGGGGAGGGGCTTAGGAGACCGTTTTGGGCTTTAGCAGAAAAGGGGGAGGGACTGAGAAGTTGTTGATGTTCACATTTTTTGGCTAAGTCCTGGATCTTCACAATCCTACCTACGGCACCTTTAAGTCACTTAGACACCAATGCATGGGAAGATAGGGTCCATGTTAAAAAAAAAAAAAAATATATATATATATATATATATTACCCTTTAAGACAGATGCACTTCAGGTTTTTGAGACATCTATTTTTGTTCCCGTGGAGGATGAATTGACTTATTGTTAATTGCTTTGGATGTAATGTTGATGTCACTCGGGTGTTTGTGTGTGTGTGTGTGTGTGTGTGTGTGTGTGTGTGTGTGTGTTTCAGGTTTGGCTCGAGCGAAGTCAATCCCGACAAAGACGTACTCTAATGAGGTGGTGACGCTGTGGTACCGACCGCCGGACATCCTGCTGGGCAGCACTGACTACTCCACTCACATCGACATGTGGTCAGTACTGCAGTCCTGTTGTAGTTAGGGATGCACCGAATCCAGGATTCGGCTGAATATTGGGCTTTTTGACGGGGTTCGGTTTCTGCAGAACCTTAGAATTTTTTCCCAGCGAACCGAACCCTACGCACGCGCTACGCTGGTCGACGTAATGACGGCGCCGTTGATTACGGGAAGGTGTTTACGTAGGTGGAGCATTCAATGCAGTAGGCTGTAAGAAAGTGAAAATGGAACTGGTGAGCAGAAAAAGTGTAGTTTGGCAGAACTTTCAGTCAAAAGAAGGCCGTTCAAGTCCAGCTACATGTTCAATTTGCAATGCTGAACCCTAAACTATACACAACATCACCGCTGTTACAACATCTGGTATGAAACATCCGGAAGAATACGAGTTGTGCATGAAGGAATCTACAGACAGCAGCCAGAATGCAGCAACTTCAGGTACAGCAAAGGAAGGACAGTCACTGCTGAAAACTGGTGTTAACCAGACGACCATTACCAGCTTATTACACTGCTGTGGACGTTGTTTACTTCATTAATGTGTTTACTGTGTTCATGGACTGAGGATGTGAGGAGGATTCGGTATTCGGTTTCAGATTCAGCAGAATCTTAACCAGTGGAGTCGGTATTCGGCCGAACCCCAAAAATCTGGATTCGGTGCATCCTTAGTTGTAGTAAACCGTAGTACTACTACAAGATGTTGACTCTGTGACCAGCTGAGAAAACCTTGTTGTCAAAACAACAAACATTCTCTGTCTGTGTTAGATATGAACGGAATCTTACGCTTTTACACCTGCCTCATTTAGTTAGTTTGAATCACACTAGAGTTTATTTTCCACCTTGGTGCGGTTCGTTTGGGCAGGTGTAAACGCGGCAATCGCACTCGGATGCGCACCAAAAGCGGACCAAACAAGCGTACCGAGACCTCCTTGAAGACGTGGGGCCCTATCTTGCACCCGGCGCAGCGCAAAGCCCAACGCAAGTGTCTTTGCTAGTTTAAGACCAACGCAGTTGTCAGTTTCCCGTCCAGCGCCCACGTCGTTTAAATAGCAAATGCACCTGCGCCCATCTGTGGCCCATGGGCGTGCTGGTCTTACAGGGAGATGTGTTCAGGTGCATTCTGGGCGTGCTGGTCTTACAGGGAGGTGTGTTCAGGTGCATTCTGGGCGTGCTGGTCTTACAGGGAGGTGTGTTCAGGTGCATTCTGGGCGTGCTGGTCTTACAGGGAGGTGTGTTCAGGTGCATTCTGGGCGTGCTGGTCTTACAGGGAGGTGTGTTCAGGTGCATTCTGGGCGTGCTGGTCTTACAGGGAGGTGTGTTCAGGTGCATTCTGGGCGTGCTGGTCTTACAGGGAGGTGTGTTCAGGTGCATTCTGGGCGTGTTGCTATCTTGAGGCAGCGGGAAGTGATCGCGCCATTGACCAACAAAAACCTGGTCTAAAGTCAATAACGCAGCATTTCATTGTTATTTTAACAGCACATTAGTAAAATGCTCCTAGGCTCGTGCACAGTGTGCGCACACTATGCTTGTTACACACACAGGGACTCACAGCAGCACACACACATGCAGAAGATTACAAATAAAAATATTACGGTGCAAATCCTCCATCATAATAGCAATGCTCCAAGGTCCAAACGCGCCTGGCTTTTAAAGGGAATGGGAGATGATCTCTGATTGGTTGATTGCATGTTACGCCCAAAACACACCTCTGATTAATGAAGACACTAAGTACAACCCTTTAGAACCATGCGCCCGGCGCATGGACCCTTTTTTCCGCCGTCAAACTAGCAAAAGTGGATTTGGACACTAGGGCCTAAACACACCTGCGCCAGGCGCTTCACGCCGTGCACTTATAGGGCCTGTGGTCTCAAATTCTGGAGCGGTTCGTTTGTGATGAGAATGTGATCCGACCTCGATCCGACCCAACTACCAGGCGTCAGGTGTGCTCAGCAGTCTGCGATGCGGCAGAGCAGCAAACTGGAGCAGCTTGCAGTGTTTCTCTCACAGAAACAAACTGCGCTTTAAGCTCGCCGTCCGTCACTTGCATCTCCGTGGTCAAACCAGCCGCCGCTAAAGTTGGGAAACAGACGCCGGCAGAGCGGAGCGAAGTCTCGGCGACCAGAGCAGACGTCGTAAAGTCGCTCGCGAAACAATGTCTGATTATTTTAATGAAATGAGCTGGTTTGACCATGGAGACGTCCAGAACACAGGACCTTCTTCCTGTATTTACTTTCTTGCTCCCGCCCCCCAGACACATCTGACCAATAAGGGGTGTAAACATTCTTGCGTGGTTTGTAGTGATGCATTTTGGCTGCTTAGATTTTTCTATGTGTAAACTCAAACCGAACCAAGGGGAATACCGCTCCAAGTTTACAAACTCATCAACTGATTCGTACCAGAGCAAACAAACTACAGGTGTGAAAACCCCCTCAGATATTGCAGACTCTAACGACCTGTCTGTCTGTCTGCCTGCCTGTCTGTCTGTCTGTCTGTCTGTCTGTCTGTCTGCCTGTCTGTCTGTCTGTCTGTCTGTCTGTCTGCCTGCCTGCCTGCCTGCCTGCCTTTCTTTCCCTGTCTTGTCTGCCTTTCTCTCCCTCTCTGTCTGTCTGTCTGTCTGTCTGTCTCTCTCTCTCTCTCTCTCTCTCTCTCTCTGCCTGCCTGCCGGCCTGCCTGTCCCTGTCTGTCTGTCTGTCTGCCTTTCTCTCCCTCTCTGTCTGTCTCTCTCTCTCTCTCTCTCTCTCTCTCTCTCTCTCTCTCTGCCTGCCTGTCTGTCTGCTGTCTGTCTGTCTGCCTGTCTGCCTGTCTGCCTGTCTGTCCCTGTCTCTCTCTCTCTCTCTCTCGCTCTCTCGCTCTCTCTCTCTCTCTGCCTGCCTGCCTGTCTGCCGGCCTGTCTGTCTGTCTGTCTGTAGGGGTGTTGGGTGTATCTTCTATGAGATGGCGACAGGTCGACCTTTGTTTCCTGGTTCCACGGTGGAGGAGGAGCTTCACTTCATCTTTAAACTCCTGGGTGAGAACCAATCAGCGTCTGTTATTTTTATTATTAAAAACTGTGTATTTGATGTATTTTGTGTGTATTTCTGGTGCAGGCACTCCCACAGAGCAGAGCTGGCCTGGGGTCAGCTCAAATGACGAATTTGTGGCATACAACTATCCTCAGTACAGAGCAGAGAGACTGAGTAACCACACTCCCAGGTACACAACTGTACCACACACAGTACACATCTAGGGCTGCACAATTAATCGATTTTTAATCACGATCACGATTTTGGCTTCCCACGATCAAATTTGCGTGATCAAGCGATATTTAAAATGCATCATTCCATTCATAGAACGCTCCGTAAACCACTCTCTGATCACGTGCCTCCATGAGCCAATCAGAGTGGTTCCCTGCACCGTGCAGCTTAGTTTAGATGTAGACAGTCACAGAGGACAGAGTAACGTGAGGAAAACTCCACAACAGATAGCAGTCGATCATAAGTCATCACAAGGTGTACCAGCTTACCAGTAAACACAACATTTAGTCCCGTCTGTGTTGTTTTTCAGACAACAGCAGTGACCAGTGCTAGTTTGAGTCTGTTAGCTCATAGCTTTAGCAGCAGACTGTTGTACGTCCCGCTGTTGAATCCTCTACAGTGAAATACAGTCACACTACACCGTTTAGCTGTCAGCATCTTAGCCGTGTTTAATCCAGTTACTACTGCTAACGGTAGGCTAACGTTAGCTGCTGTGTAACGTGTTATTAGTGTTTACTAGCGTGACATGCAGCGATGTTTCTGTTGTCTCTAACGTCTGTTTCGGAGCATCAGAGCGCAACATTTAAGTGGCACCGTAATGAGACAGCACCGAAATCCGCGTTGCTATTTCGTCCGGTAGATACCGGGCACCACATGCGGCGTTAACGTGAACAGGAAATTGCGTTGCCTGTGTCTTTTCACGGCAAACGCGCATTTTGTGGAACAGCTGAAATGTCTCCTTCATAGTATCCTTCAACAAAGGAGGAATGTAGCACAATATGGATGTGAAAGCAGTTAGAATTAGCCTTTGTGACAATAAAATTTGTTTTGGTTAAAATCCACAAATAATCGTGATAATTAATCGTAATCTCAATATTGATCCAAATAATCGTGATTATAATTTTGGCCATAATCGTGCAGCCCTATACACAACCGTACTACACACAGTAAAGTCGTTGTTAGTTTCACACATTGACATGAGTCCTTGTAAAAACGTCCCAGAAGCAGAAACTTTCGTCATTGAGACATTTTTGACTCTGTTTGTGTATGTGTGTATGTGTGTCTGTGTGTCTCTGTGTCTCTGTGTGTGTTTGTGTGTGTTTGTGTGTGTTGTGTGTGGGCATCTCTCTGTGTCTGTGTGTGTGTGTGTGTGTGTGTGTGTGTGTATCTGTGTGTGTGTGCGCACGTCTCTCTGTGTGTCTCTGTGTGTGTGTGTGTGTGTGTGTGTGTGTGTGTGTGTGTGTGTGTGTGTGTGTGTGTGTGCATCTCTCTGTGTCTGTGTGTCTCTGTGTGTGTGTGTGTGTGTGTCTGTCTGTGTGTGTGTGTGTGTGTGTGTGTGTGTCTGTGTGTGTTTGTGTGTGTTGTGTGTGTGCATCTCTCTGTGTCTGTGCGTCTGTGTGTGTGTGTGTGTGTGCACGCACGTCTCTCTCTGTCTGTGTGTGTGTGTGTCTGTCTCTGTGTGTGTGTGTCTGTCTCTGTGTGTGTGTGTGTGTGTGTGTGTGTGTGTGTGTGTGTGTGTGTGTGTGTGTGCGCGCACGTTTCTCTCTGTCTGTGTGTGTGTGTGTGTGCGTCTGTGTGTGTGTGTGTGTGTGTGTGTGTGTGTATCTGTGTGTGTGTGTGCGCACGTCTCTCTGTGTGTCTCTGTGTGTGTCTGTGTGTCTCTGTGTGTGCGTGTGTGTGTGTGTGTGTGTGTGTGTGTGTGTGTGTGTGTGCATCTCTCTGTCTGTGTGTCTCTGTGTATGTGTGTGTGTGTCTGTCTGTGTGTGTGTGTCTGTGCGTCTGTGTGTGTGTGTGTGTGTGTGTGTGTGTGTGTGTGTGTGTGTGTGCACGCACGTCTCTCTCTGTCTGTGTGTCTCTGTGTGTGTGTGTGTGTGTCTGTGTGTGTTCAGACTCAGCAGTGAAGGAGTAGACCTGTTGTCAAAGTTCCTGCAGGTCAGTAAACATCTCACTGTGTTTTTTTCTATTTTCTGTCCAGTTCAGAATACGATCCAAACTAGAAACATTATAATCTTACAATAGAATAACTCTGTAATAATATTAAACACATATACTAAACCTAATGGGATATATGATGTAATCTTGTTTAATAGAGTTTGTCTTTATGCTTGTTCATTTTACTGTTATTGGGTCTCATTTTTGAACAATTTTGCTCATGTGAAGCACTTTGTGAATGTCTTTTTAATCTCATTAACTGTTTGAAATCAGAGAATTTTATGTCTTTTAAACTGAGATAATGATGTAATGTTCATGAGCTGAACTCCGATGTCAGACTGTGGGGATCAGGACAGGATGTGACATCATGTTGTGACATCATGTTCTGGCGTCCGATAACGTTTTGATTTGAACTTTAGTTTGAAGGGAAGAAGAGGATCTCAGCAGCCGAGTCGATGAATCATCGTTATTTCAGTAACCTTGGAAACAAAGTGACCGCACTAGCTGACAGTGAGTTTAAACAACGATCTTTTGATCCCTTTTTTTTTAATCCGTGATGTCACTGCGTGCTGTGTACGTCACAAAGTCACCCCGCGTGTTGTTTCAGCCACGTCCATCTTCAGTCTGCCGGAGATTCAACTGGAAAAAGAAATAATCAGACCAGCAGTCACACCTGATCCAGGTAACCCACACACACACACACACACACACACACACAGTCTTGCATTGCCAGACCTACAGTATATCCACAGCGCTGTGGAGTAAGGTGGGAGAAAAGGAGGGAAAAAAGGCTCTGGCTTGTTTGCATTTCTTTAAACCCATCACAATCGTCTTGGGCGTCTTACCAGTGTATCTCCGTGTGTACTTCGTCCACAGCAATCCCACCAATCAGTCCCAAAACCTCCCAGTTAGAGAGGAAATGCCCTAAACATATTCTTTGTAAATCTTTACAATCATTCCTCAAACTAACCAAGCAGACTTGCCTTTTTGCACCATCCAAATTTTCTTCAAAACTTCAGCTCGCTAGTTTAAAAGTTCAGTTTTCAGCCGCTGTCAAGCTCAGGTGATTATTCTAAGTATTTGACAAAATTATGGAGAGCATCCCTACAGAGAAAGACCTTTTTGTTAAAGAGTAAGATCCTTTTTGTTTAACATGAAACAGCCCCAAAATCACCATCACCAAACCCACCAGACTCCATTTAAATACTATATATTACAGTTTTATGGTCCTTAGCCTCTATCTACGCTAGAGTGCGGATCGGGACGCATTTTTCTGTCCGAGCCCGGCGTGCGTCCGACAGGCAATAAGATATTTCTGTCCGAGCACCGACACAGTTAAAATCACATTTTTTTCTCGTACTAATGACACATGTACGTTTGTAGGAAGGCATTAGGAAATGTCAACAGATGAGGCATCAGCGCACACGGGGCAACAGGCGCATGTTAACACAGGCACGCACCTACATAATAAGCCGTTTTAAATTTAAAATGTTCAATGCCTTATCGCGCTGATGTGACCGAGCCTTACCCGAACCCAAACATCATTTCTAAATATCTGTCCGAACCCGGCCCGGCTCGTTCGGGTATCCATCCTCTAATCTACGCCACGTGGACCAGCCATAAAGTGCAGAAAGTGCTAGATGACCCCTCCCACCCTGGCAGGTCCCTCCTCCAACCACTGCCCTCTGGAAAGAGAGTTCAAAGTCTCAGGGGCAAAACATCCCGCTTTTGTAACAGTATTTACCCCGCCACTATTAGGCTCCTTAATGCTCAGGCACCTTGCAGAGTAAACCTGGACCAAATGCACCTTATTCAAATGGACTTTATAGACTGCTTGAATGATTGTCTATGTGATTTAGGGGATGGGTTCGGACAGATATTTAGAAATGATGTTAGGGTTAGGGTCGGGCTCGGTCACATCAGCGCAATAAGGCATTGAACATTTTTAATTTAAAAAGCTTATTATGTAGGTGCGCGCCTGTGTTAACGTGAGCTTGTTGCCCCGTGTACGCTGATGACCTCATCTGTTGACATTTCTGAATGCCTTCCTACAGCTGCTTAATAAAAGCTTTCCACACAAACAAATAAACATGTACATGTGTCATTAGTATGAGAAAAAAAAGAGATTTTAAGTGTCGAGCTCGGACATAAATATCTTAATGCCTGTCGGGCTCGGGCCGGGTTCGGACAGAAAAATGCGTCCCGATCCGCACTGTAATGTGATTGTCTTTTATGTACTGTATGTTCTAGGGGTGGAACGGTACACGGAAGTCACGGTTCGGTTCATACCTCGGTTCAGACATCACGGTTCGGTTCGACGGTACAATGGAGGGAAAAGCATAATAAAAATGCAGAAGGCAATTTTTTTTTAGTGTGCATGTCTCAGGCTGTACCACCTAGTGTCATCCAGTCTCTCCCCTGAGCTAGCTGCAACAGCCTGAAGTGTGTAAAGTAAGATGTAAACAGTAAACAAAGAGTACCCCACATCATCTCCATACTCCATCTGTAACTTGTAAACAAAATAAGACAATCAGCATATCTTATTTACCTCTCTATTTTCCACTCTGCCACGACCTCCTGTAGCTTCTCAGCTAGGTGAGTGCTTGTGTGCTGCTCATACAGCCGAGCAAATGTAACATGAGGTCCCGAACATTCGTCTGCTTCCTCGACTACTTTAGTAGCTCTCTGGAGCTTATGTCTACAGCTCCATAACGACGACGACGTGGATCTTACGGTGAGATTGTTCTGTTGCAACAAAAGTTTTCAATCTGAAAACAAAGCTGTTTCAATCCAACCTTATTTCAGACACACGCAGGTCCATATCAGTATAAAAATATGTAAAACACAGTAACACAACACAAGACAAAACAAGTTATATAAATTGAATTTCATGAGATCAAAGTGATTAAAACACATACAGACATTTGTTCTGTTTCCAAAAGTGAGAAGTGTACCTTGTGTCACTCTGTGTGTGGTCAGTTAAAACCATTATAATTACATTTTTTGAATAAGTTAAGGAACGCATACATTTGTACATAAAGTTTCTCAACACAGCATGAAAGGTGGGAACACTACGAGTTAGGGCTGCGTATTGGCAAGAATCTGGTGATACGATACGTATCACGATACATGGGTCACGATTCAATATATTGTAATATATTTAGATACTGTGCGTGAGGCGATATATTGGGATTTTTTTAAAGTATAATTTTAGAAAAACTAATATTTAAAAAAAAGACTTGATGTGGCAATGTTAAGCACTGTTAGACACTGCTAGGCTCTGTTAGGCCCTGCTAGGCCCTGCTAGGCACTGTTAGGCACTGTTAGGCCCTGCTAGGCACTGTTAGGCCCTGCTAGGCACTGTTAGGTCCTGCTAGGCCCTGCTAGGCACTGTTAGGCCCTGCTAGGCACTGTTAGGCACTGTTAGGCCCTGCTAGGCACTGTTAGGCACTGTTAGGCACTGTTAGGCACTGCTAGGCACTGCTAGGCACTGTTAGGCCCTGCTAGGCACTGTTAGGCCCTGCTAGGCACTGTTAGGCCCTGCTAGGCACTGTTAGGCACTGTTAGGCCCTGCTAGGCCCTGCTAGGCACTGTTAGGCCCTGCTAGGCACTGTTAGGCACTGTTAGGCCCTGTTAGGCACTGTTAGGCCCTGCTAGGCACTGTTAGGCACTGTTAGGCCCTGCTAGGCACTGTTAGGCACTGCTAGGCACTGTTAGGCCCTGCTAGGCACTGTTAGGCACTGTTAGGCCCTGCTAGGCACTGTTAGGCACTGCTAGGCCCTGCTAGGCACTGTTAGGCACTGTTAGGCCCTGTTAGGCACTGTTAGGCACTTTTAGGCACTGTTAGGCCCTGCTAGGCCCTGCTAGGCTCTGTTAGGCACTGCTAGGCTCTGTTAGGCCCTGCTAGGCCCTGCTAGGCACTGCTAGGCTCTGTTAGGCCCTGCTAGGCACTGTTAGGCCCTGCTAGGCCCTGCTAGGCACTGTTAGGCCCTGCTAGGCTCTGTTAGGCACTGCTAGGCTCTGTTAGGCCCTGCTAGGCTCTGTTAGGCACTGTTAGGCAAGGACACTAGTGGTGCGTCTCAGCATAGCCATCTAGTGGTAGGGGGTTTAAACACAACATAAACGTGAACAACTGTCTTACATGAATGTTTTTTAACGTAAAAAATGATATTGTGTTTTTGAAAATCGATATAGTATTGCAATATAAAATATCGCGATACTCAAGTGTATCGATTTTTTCTTACAGCCCTAATACGAGTCACAAACATATGACTTGTTTGTTTAGTTTAAATCATTTTTTAGTTTAAAATAAAAGCTTTTTTTTTTCTGTCCAGCAAACAGTCCGGCCAAGAGGCGGAGTCTGCTCTTCTGACATCATCGTGGAGGCGGAGTCTGCTTTTCTGACATCATCGTGGAGGCGGAGTCTGCTCCACTGACATCACCGTGTAGGCAGGGTCTGCTTTTCGGACATCTCCAGGGAAGAGGAGTCTGCCAAACAAAGGGAATATGAAAGAAAAGAAGGTGATGATGATTTTTTTTTTTTTTTCGCTGGAGAAGTAAAACGGGAACAGGAAGTAAAACAAAGGAAGAAATCAAACTGAACACTGAAATTATTGCTTTAACAAGACAAGGAGAGAAGAAAATGGACAGACAGATGCAATAATGAATCCCAGCGGCCATCCGACCAATCAGAACGGATGAACAGACGATTGGGTTAAAGCTTATTTAACAGAACAAAATGTTGGAGCGAATTCTGTCTTCCATTTTCAGATTAATCACGCTAAGACTCTTAACAGGATCCTGTAAACGACGTCCACTGAAGTTTAAATTAAAAATGGCCGAAAGACGTGAACGCGTCATCAGTTCAGACAGGAAGTGCTGCAGAAAAACACCTGTTTTATACTCTGAATATAAACTTAATGTGACTGAAGAGAGCTGATGAAGAACGTCTCATTTTTAAAGTTTAAAGGTCTTTATAATCTGTTGGAAGTATTGAACAGTATTACATTTACACGTCGATGTTATTTATTATAAAAACAGACTCAAACTCTCAAACAGCTGCAGGAGAAGCCATGTTTGTTCAAACTGAAATCTGCAGAAAGAGAAGAAACTTGGTTTTATTTTGAAAGTGCGTAACTTCTTTCTGCTGTTCTGCATGTGTGTGTGTGTGTGTGTGTGTGTGTGTGTGTGTGTGTCATACACTCAGACTGTTTACTGTAATATATATACTAATACTGTAAAAAGTACAGTAATACTGTAAATATATAGAGTTATACTTGTAAGTCGGCAGTAAACAGCCGTGAGCTGTTTATCACAGAGAATTTTATTTAAACAGGATTTGTTGTTTTTGTTTTTACTGGAGGACAGTAAGTTGTTGTGTTGGACATTGGGAGAGGACGATGTGATGTCACCATAGCCTCAGTGACATCACCGCCCCCTCCTTCCTAAACCGCATGACATGTCAGAGGACAGTGGAAGGCTGTGATTGGCTCAGCCGACAGTCAGCCAAGGGTTAACCCTTCTTCATGAGACTCTGAATCTGTTATGAATTTTCTATCTTGGCTGATTCGACCTAGCCTCGTGAGACCGTCCTGATCTCGTGAGCTCCAGTTTTCCACTCGCAGATCAGTCTGGCATCTTGAGATAGAGAAAATTTGGAGCCGTTCGCCAAACAACCGACCAATCAGCGTTGGTTTTGAGGCGGGTTTAAGTGTGATGCAACAGTTGTTTAGACTGTTCAGTCTAAACAACATGGTTTTATCCGAATTAGAAAGTATTCCTTCATTGAAAGAAGAGCAAAAAAACGGCAGCCTTTTTCTCGGAGGAAAAGATGTTGTTGCTCTTCTTCAGAAGTGTACCGTGAAAACTTGGTGGGGATTGTCGTTGATGAGGTTCATGTCCCATACAAATGGTAAATTTAAAAACGTTAACGTTAGCTACGTTACCTAACTTAATTGTATGTTAAACGATGGCGTTAGAACAACCGCAAGGTCCTTGAAGCCAAACTAACGCTAGCTACACTAACTTAGCTAGCTTCGTTGATCTGATTGGTTGATCTGGCCCGTCTATCACCAACATAGGTGGGGATAGACAGATGGTTTATCCAATCAGCTAACCAGTATTTTAGCCCCTTCCCAAAAGTTCTCCAACGGAAAGTTCTCAGATGGATATGCCGAGCAAATGCGAAGCAATCCATCTGGCGGAGTCAGGTTAGATTCGGCCTGCAGTTGACCTACGGTCTGCCGACACTCAGCCAACAGTCGGCCGACATACTGTCTACTGTACGCTGCCAATCTGCCGACACTCAGCCGACTGTAGGCCAGAAAATCTGCTGACAGTATGCCAATACTTAGCCGACTGTAGGCCAGAAAATCTGCTGACAATATGCCAATACTTAGCCGACTGTAGGCCAGAAAATCTGCTGACAATCTGCTAACACTCAGCCAACTGTCGACCTACAGTCTGCCGATACTCGGCCGACAGTTGACGTACAGTCTGCCGACACTAGACCGTCTGTCGGCCGACAGTCTGCCGACACTTAGCCTACAGTCTGCCGACAGTAGGTCGACAAACTGCTGACAGTAGGCCGCCAATCTGGCGACCCACAGCCGGCTGTAGGCCGACAATCTGCTGACACATGGCCGAGATTCGGCCAACAGTCAGCTGACAACCAGCCAACATAGAGAGTTCTAAACAAATTGAGAACCTCATGAAGAGTCCTGGTGTCAGTGGGCGGAGCTTATCTGACACATCTGATACAGGGGCGGGGCTTATCTGATGCAGGGGGCGGAGCTGTTCTGTTCCAGTTTGTCACTTTCAGATAGTTTGTCTGGAGATTCTCGTCCCTTCAGACAAAGTGATTTCTTTGGATTTGTTTTTTTAGGATTTGTTTTTTTTTAGGTTTAGGAGCCTTAATATTTTTAAACAAACAGTTTGTTTGATGTTGTTGTTGATGTGAATTTATATTTTTAGCTGTGAAGAAGTATTAGCAATAGAGAAATATTGATCAGAAGACAATAATGATTGATCAGTGTGAATAACGAGTCTTTAAGCTGCTGTAAAAATGACACATGTACAACTCTGTGACAGGTTAGAAATCTACAGCACACACACAAATAATGCACTTCCTCCGTGTTTAAGTGATTATAAGTGGATTCATTCGTTGCCGGTTGGCAGAACTCTTTAATGTCAAACTGAAAATACTAAATAATTGATTCCAGAAGTGTTTAGCCCCAAATGTGTGTCCAGTTTAAACAACCAATCAGAGAGAGAGAATACAAGAACATTTCCAAGGTGTTTAAAAATCAGAACAGAAAAAGGGAAATGCAACAGCGTGAAAATCTCTGCAATCAATTATTTAGTGTTTAAAATATATTTAAGTAATATGTGACTTCTAAAATATTTTTCTGTTGCTCAGCTTAATTCCATCCGCTGACACTCAAAGGGACGACTTCTCTTTGAAGGCCGTCAATCAGAGAAGAAGTTTCTGTGAGGTTAACGCGGTTGTGGCTAGAAGGGATACAGCTACGGACGGAAGTTACGCAAAATATAATATAATGTAATAATATAATAGTAATACTTTCACCCAGAAAACTAGGGTTGGGTACCAAACTCAGTAACAGAGAGTCAGATAGTGTTGTGGGCGGGACATTAAATCAGACTCAGTGGTGAGAGAAACCGAAGCAGAGGGACGGACACAGAGCTGTAGCCGAGCCAAAGTAGACTAGAGTGCAGATCGGGCCGCATTTTTCTGTCCGAGCCCGGCCCGCGTCCGACAGAGCAGTGACCGAACCCGATGGGCATTAAGATATTTCTGTCCGAGCCCGACCTGAGTCCGACACAGTTAAAATCTAATTTTTTCCTCATACTAATGACACATGTATGTTTGTTTGTGTGGAAAGCTTTAAGCAGCTGTAGGAAGGCATTCAGAAATGTCAACAGATGAGGTCATCAGCTCACACAGGGCAACAAGCACAGGTTAACAAAGGCGCGCACCTACATAATAAGCTTTTTTAAATTTAAAATGTTAAATGCCTTATCGCGTTGATGTGGCCGAGGGCTCGGGTCGGGTATCCTCTAAAATAGAGCACTTTTTAATTCATTAAAGGTCCCATGGCATGAAAATTTCACTTTATGAGTTTTTTTTAACATTAATATGAGTTCCCCCAGCCTGCCTATGGTCCCCCAGTGGCTAGAAATGGTGATAGGTGTAAACCGAGCCCTGGGTATCCTGCTCTGCCTTTGAGAAAATGAAAGCTCAGATGGGCCGATCTGGAATCTTCCCTTTATGACGTCATAAGGGGAAAGGTTACCTCCCCTTTCTCTGCTTTGTCCACCCAGAGAATTTGGCCCGCCCATGAGAGAGAGAGAGACATCATGGCTTTCAAACGAGCAAAGTGGCAGTTGGTCAAGACCACCCCCCCCCTCCACCTTGCCCCCCCTCTCTCTCCTCCTCAATAGCATTTAAAGCTACAGACACAGAAATGGTACATCCTAAGGAAAGCTCATTGTGGGACTGGCTCTAGTGGCTGTAATTCTGCACCAAGGCTGAATTTAGGGAAAGAGACTTCAGATACAGTATTAGGGGACCACTAAGGTCTATATAAAAGAGACTTCAGATACAGTATTAGGGGACCACTAAGGTCTATATAAAAGCATCCATGTCATGGGACCTTTAACTTTATCGGTTATCAGGCAAATAACACGCTGATACAGATCATCTGCTTCTGCCAAAACAACGGGCCGATAATCGGTCTATCCCTAAATATAATTGCAATACTTTCTCCCAGGAAACTAGGTTTGAGTACCGAACTCGGTACTATAGCACATTTTAGCAACAACACAACTCAACCGCTACCGTTTTTTGCAACCTGGACCCTATTTCCCTATGTTTTTGTGTGTAAGTGACTGATGGGAACAACAATCTTTGCACGATCACGGAAGGCGTGTATCATGCGGACGCGCCGACAGTGTTGTCGTCATTACTTAGAATTCCTAATTCGTCGCCGCGTGACGCTCACTTTTTCTCAGCTAAACACCGTAGCTGTTTCCCTTTTAAAGCCACAACCATGGAAACGTGGTGTTGAAGGAAGTGATGTCACAGGGGGTGGGGGGCGGAGTCAAAGTGAATCTTCAAGTTAGCCACATTAGCGCTGAGTTAATGCTGATGAATGTAACTACAAACTGTTGATGTGGGCGGTAGTTTACAGTAATAATGTGTACAGAGTTATTGATTATTACAGATACGTTTTAATCTGCAAAGATTATTCAATAAGTAGTCAACTGTTAAATTAATCGCCAACTGTTTTCATCACCGATTAATCGGTTTGAGTCAAAATTTCTCTGATTCCAGCTTGTAAAATGTGAATATTGTTCTAGTTTCTTCTCTCCTCTGTGACAGTAAACTGAATATCTTTGAGTTGGGGACAAAACAAGATATTTGAGGACGTCATCTTGGGCTTTTCTTGGGAAACACTGATCCACATTTTTCACCATTTTCAGACATTTTAGAGACCAAACAACTAATCCATTCATCCAGAAAATAATTTACAGATGAAACTAATCGTTAGTTGCAGCCCTACCAGCAAATGCAGAGAAAGCTTGGCTCTGTTCAACCTGTTTCATAGCACAATGGTTCCCAAACGTTTTCACGTCGAGGACCCTAAACTGACACAAATGCAACCCCAGTTTGATAAGATTTCGTCCCAGGGTCCCTCATCTGATTGGCTCTTTGCTTTAAGATGTTTTATTACAAAAGCCACGACCAGAACAATCACACATTCTGGACGCCCTGGAGTTTCCCCCACGAAACTTATTTAGCCCAGTGGCAAGTGTCCTTTTTTTGCAGAGGGTGCGGCGCGTGAATTTGAGAATTTAACCCATGTATTGTCTTCCCAAATTCCCAAATGTTGGGTCAATTTGGTGACGTTTTTGTGTAGACTGGGTGAACCCAGCCCGATCTGCTGGTGATTTGATTTCTCCCTGCAGCTCAGTCTGGAAACCTGTACGTTTATTCTATCCTGCTTCCGTAACAAATCTGCGGGAACCAATCACAAACTGGCTTATCCACCTGGCGCCAAGCGACCAAGCAGCTTCTTGTTTACATTCAACATGGCGGCCACCAAAGCGCAGCCACCCATTGATGCCGCTGTCGCTGCTACGTCACCCGGATCGTTGGTCTGATTGGTTGAAGGACTATCCTATTGCATCCAGAGTAATTTGAACTATGCCCGTTGATCCCGCCTCTTGTGCAGTAGAAAATAACAGAGCAGACTCCCCAGACTAATGTTCAATCTTAAAAGATTGAGCTTGGTCTGGTGATAGCCAGACTAGTTTTTCGTGACTTTGTTCTGATGTTCTTTTTTTGTCGTAAATTTCCGATGTTATTGGCACTGTTTTTGTAGATTTTTACTGCATCTTTTTTGACGTTTTTGTTGTTATTTCCAACATTCTTTGAGTTCATTTTTTTTTTTTTTTCAAAAGCTATCAAATTGAATATCACACCCAAATTCAATGAAAGTAGTGACCGGATCATTTATTTTACGTGTTAAGAGTAATGGTTGTATGGAACCATCCACGTTATGTTTTTGGACAATTTGTTTGAATGAAAACCCAAATTTCTGATTTAGAAACTTTTTGAAAATGGGTCAAATTTGGAGGGTTAAAAAAGCTAAGCACAGATTTCATCAGGGTCCTACATGAAGTCAAAGCCCTCTGGTTTCTCATCGTCAAACTGTGCAGAGACACTAAAAAGATTTTTAAAAAGCCGTTAATGTGACACTAACAAATGTCCACAGTGGGACATCTTCAGTTCATAGAGGCAGCTGTGACGGAAATCGTTTGTTATTTGACTTTTTTATTGTCTTTGGAGAAGCAACTTTGAAGTCAAAGTGCATCTGAGTTGAATTATCAAACCCAAAAAGAGACTGTCGCCTCCGATCATCCCTGAGAAACACCAACAGCTGATTATTGTTCACGTTGAGTCTGGTTGGACATTTGTTTTGAACGTCGGTGTTAATTTAGGTAACGGACCGCCGGCAATAGCCGTTCATATGGTGGCCGACAGGGACACACGCACCGCAACTTAATGAAACACACGCAAATAGACAAAACACAAGGAAATTAAGAAAACATCTTCATTAATTTGACAACACATGCACGGCATCGAAAAAAAGCTTGATTTTCAACCCCAGAGAGAGAGAGACAGAGAGAGAGAAAGAGAGGGAGAATGACAGAGAGAAACAGACAGACAGAGAGAGAGACAGAGAGAGAGAGAGAGAATGACAGAGAACGAGAGAGAGATACAGAGAGAGAGACAAAGAGAGAGAGAATGACAGAGAGAAACAGACAGACAGAGAGAGAGAGAGACAGAGAGAGAAAGAGAGAGAATGACAGAGAGAGAAACAGGCAGACAGAGAGAGAGAGAGAGAGACAGAGAATGACAGAGAGAGAGAGAGACAGACAGAGAGAGAGAGAGACAGAGATAGTGAGAGTGAGAGAGAGACAGAGAGAGAGAGAGAGAGAGAGAGAATGACAGAGAAAGAGAGAGAGAATGACAGAGAGAGAAACAGACAGACAGAGAGAAAGAGAGAGAGATACAGAGAGAGAGAATGACAGAGATAGAGAGAGTGAGAGAGAGAGACACAGAGAATGACAGAGAGAGAAACAGACAGAGAGAGAGAGACAGAGAATGACAGAGAGAGAGACAGACAGCGAGAGAGAGAGAGACACAGAGAATGACAGAGAGACAGAGAAAGAGAGAGAGAGCCGGGGCACGTTCAATCTCACAACGGTGTGCACCGTTGTGAAACGGTGTGCAACTGTTTAGAGATCATAGACTGTAAATATTAAGTCTGTGTTTGAGATATATTTTCTCTCGTGTGGTGGGCTTGTCTCTAGTTTATTGGCTCAGGTGATGCCCAATCAGCAGAGACATGTCTGTAAACTCGTAATAAAAAGGCAGAGCACTCTCTCTCAGTGGGGTTGTTAATCAAGCTGTTCCACTCAGCCCCCCCCCCCCCCCCCCCCCCCCCCTCCCCAGAGGCCTGGACAACTTCCGTCGTGTAATCTGGATGCAGCGTTGTTTTTTTTGTTGCATTTGTTTTCGAGGATTGTGTGCTTTTCTTTTTGCATCGTTTCTGTATTTGCAGCGCGTTTGCTCAATGCTGTGCATGTGTTGTCAAATTAATGAAGACATATTCAGAATAATACGCAGTATACCCACTAAGAAAGCTCCAGGATTTCCATATACCCACTTAAAAATGCCCAATGACACGTAACAACATACTTTCCATCATATTTTTGATATATTTTGAATTGTCATCTGTGTTTTTCTTCTTCACATTAGGCTAAATAAAGGTATTCCCACCGTAAATTGGTGCATATAAAAGTTTATCCGAATACAGGAAATGAAGTCGTTGATGCTCAAAACTTCCCTGGGGGAGGACACCCAGACCCCCCCCCCCCCCCACTATGATATGCATACAAAACAAATATAGATTATATAATTAAACTTCAGAAGAGAGCGATTAGAATAATACATAAAGCTGGTTATTATGAATCAACAAATACGTTTTTTTATGACTTCCAGAATCTTGAAATTTCCAGATCTTGTATTTTTAAAATGTTTAAATATGTTAAGAAACCTTGGAAATAATTTCTCGTGTTGTGAACTATGGCCTTCCTGTCTGTATTCATTTATTTATTTATTTTTTAAGATTTTTGGGGGGGAATTTTAGGCCTTTTATTATATAGGACATCTTAGATATGAAAGGGGAGAGAGAGAGGGGTAATGACATGCAGCAAAGGGCCACAGGTCGGAGTCCAACCCACGGCCACTGCGTCGAAGAGTAAACCTCTATATATGGGCGCACGCTCTACCAGATGAGCTACCCAGGCGCCCAATTTATTTTTTAAATTAAGAGAAGGTAATTCAAGACGGTTTAGGTTATGGACTAATGTAAAATATAGATGTGTTTCAGTTTTGGGGGTTTAAATTATGGAATGAACTCAAGGGCATAACTTTGGGTTGGTGTGTGTGTGTGTGTATATATATATATATATATATATATATATATATATATATATATATATATATATATATATATATATATACATTTTTTTTCCTGGCTCAGAATGGGCCTTTTTGGGGGAACATATGAAAGTAGGGGTTGGACATTTTCAGCGTTAACATTTAATTTTCTGCATTCTGATAATTTTTTTATGCACCAATTTATGTTGTAAATAACTTTATTTATGTGAAGGAAATACAACTTATAATTCAAAGTATAAAAATATAATGTAATATAATAATAATGTAATATAAGGCAGTAAGACATCCTAAAGTTGACCCTAAAGTCCTGCTCATTTGATAAGTGTGAACCATAGAAATGAAATGGATAGAAAGGCCATTGAACTGTTTCCCGTGGTCATTTAATAAGTACACAACAAAATGGCGATTGTTGTTAGTTGTCATAGAGACAATACACGTCAGTGGCGCCGTAAACTGTGTCACAGCTCGCTGGCCTGGCTCTCTGCCTCGTAACGTTACTACTCTGCTGCTCGTTTGTCAGTTACTGCAAAACGGCTCCGACTTTACGGAAGTCAGCTTATTATCTGAAGTTTATACGTTCCCATACTTTCTATTCATTTCATTTCTATGGTGTGAACACATCCATGCCCAAGTTCACTTAAAAATGTGGTCATTACAGTTCATGTGTTCATACGGTTTGCATCAGGTGTAAAAACCAACTGTACCAAAACACGGAAGTTGACATGCTTCTGACTGGCTAGTAGTCCTTACCTAGGTACTGTCAGGGCACGACCTCATACTCTGCTTCTGACTGGCTAGTAGTCCTTACCTAGCTACTGAGCATGTGCGACTCCCAACAAAGATAGAACAGAAGTGAGAGGTCTCACTCTGTAGCTAAAACAGAGAGCTCAACACACAGGGTGAAAAGAGGAGCTGCAGCAATGTGCAGTACAACAATAATATGGTGTTTTTTGAAAATGAAATCATGTAAACCTATTCTGATATAACCTCTAAATACAATTATGAACCTGAAAATGAGCATAATAGCACTTTAAAATCTAAATTAATTAACGGTTATGAAGTAATTTGAATAAAATGTAAATTGTAAAATGTATTTATAGGATTGTACTCAAGTATTTGGTTGGATTATTATGGGATAGGATAGGCAAAAACAAGCCTTGGCTTCAGCCTATTCCTTTTTCGGTTTAGCTACGGTGGCAGATATTTGTCTTGTTTAGAGTAAATCAAACTTTAATGAGCTGTTTGTATCCTCTCATCATCGATCCAGATGCTGTTATCTCTGCTTTAGCAAAAAATTAGCTAACATGCTTTGTTTTTACTAGACACCACCAAAGTTATCTGCTATATATATATATATATATATATATATAAAATATATAATATACAATATACTGCACTGCATGATGGGAATCTTCCAGATAACTTCTATGCTGTTTATTCTTTGAAATATTCTTCCATCTTCCAGGAAAGCACTGCGACGTATCCAACGCTATAACTAATCTTCATACTTGAAATAAAGTATGGAACATAAGTATATCCTGTTGTTGTGTACAATTATGTTTACTACATGTTTTCTGGATATATTTACAGTATATGAATATACATTAAAACTCTATTTAGTATGAATGTTCGGTGTTTATTTTTGTGTGTTTGCCCTAATCTAGACTGTTGTGAGTTACAAAAACAAAACTTTTCTTTAAAATACATTAGCCAAAGAGGGACATACCTCCATCTTTATAATACATTAACCAAAGAGGGACATACCTCCATCTTTATAATACATTAGCCAAAGAGGGACATACCTCCATCTTTATAATACATTAACCAAAGAGGGACATACCTCCATCTTTA
Organism: Sander lucioperca; assembly: GCF_008315115.2. Lineage (NCBI taxonomy): Eukaryota > Metazoa > Chordata > Actinopteri > Perciformes > Percidae > Sander > Sander lucioperca. Next base: position 19,229,384 of record NC_050184.1, on the reverse strand, counting down.
AAATACATTAGCCAAAGGGGGACATACCTCCATCTTTATAATACATTAACCAAAGAGGGACATACCTCCATCTTTATAATACATTAACCAAAGAGGGACATACCTCTGCCTTTCGCCCTATTTAACTCAGTGGCACCGTGACGAATGCCAGGGGGCGATTACTCTGAGAATTAAAACGACAATGCGGCAAGACCAAAGTTAATCTTGGAGTGGCAAGAACAGCTGCGTGTAAACGATGGAGATACTAGGAGCTAATTTTGGGTTTGGCGTCATCAGGAGGAATAGGAGGGGCTAGAAAGTAATATTCAGTTGTCATATACAATTTAACTGCTAGATGGGAGAAATTCTTACACAATGTAGCTTTAACATATAACAAAATATATCTCTGTCCAGTCCTTCCAGAAAAATGCGGAGTCTTTTTGTGATTGTTGCGGGCAAAAATCCTTGATTATGCGGCACGTTTTCTTAAAAAATGTGATGGAATATGCGGGATATTTATGCAATTTTATGCGATGAAATTGCGGGAACTTGCAAAAACTGCAGTTTCCTCATGGCTTCATCGCGGGGTTTGCAGCTTTTCGATGATGTTCACATCGCGTAATTACGTCACTTCATAACGTTCCCATGGCAACAGGGGAAAATGGCTGCTCTTGTGTGAAGTAAATGCAACATTTTTCAACTTTCTGTTAAGATATATGTGACTTTTTTTGCAAAAAAATGTTTGCAATGAAAATGTGGGGATTATGAAATCATGCAAGCCCCGCATATTTTGCGCGGAAAACGGCAATTTATGTGGTGAAAGTGCGGCGTATTTGGAAAAATGTGGCCCCCGCATAAATATGAGGACTTTGACTGATTATGCATTGAATTATGAGATCACGTTTTTCTGGAGGGACTGTCTCTCTTCTTCTTTTATTATGTAGCCTGGATCTGAACTTTACCTCTCAACATTTTATAATTCACAACAGAAGAGGTTTTGTTAAATGTAAGATGAAATGTGTTTGAAGAGCAGTAATAAAAACAACTGATGCTTTTATTTAGAGCGACTACATTTTCAATCATACATTCATAATTAATATTTATTTGTGTTGAATTTAGGTGGTTTTTTTTCAGAGAACTTCGTCGGTGAATCTGCTGATAAACTGAACACAAATAAACTTTAATAACTCCCACAATTTGGCCTTTTAACTCACCCAAAATACATAGAAAATTTTAATGGATGTCAGTATGATAAAGTAAAACAGAAGAGAGCTGTGACTGCAGGTTTCTTTTATTCAGGCTGCCCGTTCAGTTCCCAAAGTCTTATTTTGAAGAAAAATGAATAAATATTCTTATTTTGAAGGACTAAAAAAAATTATTTTAAAAGATTTCTTATTTTGAAGAATTAAAAAAAGTCTTATTTTGAATAAAAAATAAAATAAATAAAAAAATCTTTAATTTTAAGTAATAAAATAAAAATAAAAATTAATTGTAATTTTTATTTTATTTTATTTGAAGTCTTATTTTGAAGGCATAACCGGAAGTTGTAAATCCGCTGACTTTCGTTAACTTGATGCTCCGGTGTCGTCATTAAGACGCGACGGAGGTTCCGCACGTGAGAGCGAGCAGCGCTGTGTGTTGATGAAGATCCTAAAATCAAACTGAAGGTGAGATTTATATTCATTCATAAAAAGACGTAAACACAGGAACGTTTGTTACGTTCGAACGTTTTAATGTGAAAGGAAGAGAATCCGGAAGTGATTCGGCTCCATAAACAACAAACAGCTGATGCTGTTAATGCTCTCAGCTGTTTACTCATTAATTACCACGTCATCGGGATTAACAGGACAGTTTGTTTACTTTATGGACACGTAGTGACGTAGTTATCGATAATTAATACATATTGAACATATCAGTAAAGTCAGGCTGACGTCACTCATTCACAACGCTGGAATGTAACTAAGTACATTTACTCCAGTACTTGTACTTCAGCCAAATGTTGAGGTACTTGTACTTGTAGTCTTTTCTTTTCATGCCACTTTCTACTTCTCCTCCGCTACATTTCAGAGAGAAATATTGGACTTTTTACTCCACTACATTCATCTGTTACAGCTTTAGTTACTAGTTACTTTAGTTACCCCACTACATACAGCTTTAGTTACTAGTTACTTTGCTACATACAGCTTTAGTTACTAGTTACTTTAGTTAATCCGCTACATTCATCTGTTAAAGCCTTAGTTACTAGTTACTTTAGTTACTCCACTACATTCATCTGTTACAGCTTTAGTTACTAGTTACTTTAGTTACTCCGCTACATTCATCTGTTAAAGCTTTAGTTACTAGTTACTTTACACATTAAGATTACTGCACACCAAACATGTAGTTTATAAATCTGATGTTTGATTCTAGAGTAAACTAGTCGACAATATAACGGCTACAAGTCACGCTGAGATGTGGGCGCCAAAAATTCCTCTCTGCAGGAGAAAACCCTGATATTAGAGATGCACCGATTACAACTTTCTAGGCCGATTCTGATTTCCGATTTTCTTTGAGTATGGCCAGCCGATACCGATTTTAGCCGATTCTGATTTCATTTTTTCTAACAACTTTACAGCACACACAAATATTTATTTTCTATCTTTTCTTTAATAGAACATGTGTTGAACAGATAATGGATCACTATAAAATAGAACTATATAAATTACTCCTGGTGTGGGACATTCACACACATCTAAAGTGCAATGTTAGAACCATTTCCTTCTTTTCACATCAATATCAACTAAAGAAATGTGATTTAGGTTTTTGGTGTCGTCCCTCCACGCCCTACTTTCTCCTTGCAGGTGTTGCATATTGTAAACTTGTTATCTTCTGCACACACGCTGAAGAATTCCCAAACAGCTGACATGTTGCAGGTTAATTCACCAGGTTCCTACATGTGGGAGAATAGCGCCGACACGCCCTTCACACTTCGAGCAGGTACGCGCCACACACGGCGGAAAAGTTGAGAGAAAGGAAAAAGAGAGCGTGCTGTGGCGTCCGTGCTGTGGCGTCCGTGTGTGCGTGCGTCCTTGAGAACTGTAACTGGTAGAACTTATGTTGTCAGTTAATTGGAGCGTTGACCGGCATGAAATCACCATATGTCAGACTGACCTGCCGGTCGCCGGTCATGGCCGAGCACGTGAAAACCGGCCAATTCCGGTCAGCGGCCGGTCTATCGGTGCATCTCTACCTGATTGTTTTTGTCTTTGTGACTTTTAAAGGGCTAAAAATAAATGAAATAAACTTGAAACTTAATCTGATGATTCTGAAAACAGATGTCTGTGTTTGTAGTCGGTCTGCAGAGAGATGGAGGGAAGAGAGGAAGAGGAGGGGAAGATTACAGCTGTGATAGAGGAAGAGGGAGGTGAAGAAAAGGAG
>NC_050184.1:19195988-19223488 GCF_008315115.2 Sander lucioperca | reverse complement strand
TACAAACTCATTGGATTAGCATGAAAACATGTCCCAGAGAGTGACAGAGTGGGTACACATCTGTTATTAACCCCTAAGTTTATTTTGCGCCGGAATTGTCCTTTAAGAAGCATTGAGTGTAACAGAACTGCGTCCATGCTCTGCTGTTTAAATACAAATATTAATGATCTTGTAATGTTTTCAGTCAGTTTAACAGTGTCAAACTAAAGAGTAACTTCTTACCGTTCTAACGCAATATCGTTTAAACTATTCACATTAGCTTTGTCTTTACAAGAGTCAGCACGAGGAAGCTGACAGCGGTGAACTAGCCGTGCGCTACCCTTGGCCGTGCTCAGACACCCGAGGGACACAGACACAGATACAGAAATATGATTTCATAATAATTATAGCAGTTGGCATGATGCAGCAATTATAGGAACAATAAAGATAACTGTGGATCATTGTGAAGTGACGGCAACATGCCAGAACCAGAACAAACTGTCCTGGGGCTCACCTGTCTGTCTGTCTACCTGTCTGTCTGTCTGTCTGTCTCTCTCTCTGCCTGTCTCTCTCTCTGCCTGTCTCTGTCTGTCGGTCTGTCTGTATGTCTCTCTACCTGTCTGTCTGTCTCTCTGCCTGTGTCTCTACCTGTTTGTCTGTCTCTCTACCTGTCTGTCTGTCTGTCTGTCTCTCTACTTGTCTGTCTGTCTCTCTGCCTGTGTCTCTACCTGTTTGTCTGTCTCTCTCTCTGTCTGTCTGTCTGTCTGTCTGTCTCTCTCTCTCTACCTGCCTGTCTGTCTATCTGTTTCTGCCTGTCTGCCTGTCTCTCTACCTGTCTGTCTCTCTGCCTGTCTGTCTGTCTCTCCGCCTGCCTGCCTGTCTGTCTGTCTGTCTCTCTGTCTGTCTGTCTGTCTCTCTGCCTGTGTCTCTACCTGTTTGTCTGTCTCTCTACCTGTCTGTCTGTCTGTCTGTCTCTCTACTTGTCTGTCTGTCTCTCTGCCTGTGTCTCTACCTGTTTGTCTGTCTCTCTCTCTCTCTCTCTGTCTGTCTGTCTGTCTCTCTCTACCTGTCTGTCTGTTTCTCTGCCTGCCTGCCTGTCTGCCTGTCTCTCTACCTGTCTGTCTCTCTGCCTGTCTGTCTGTCTCTCTGCCTGCCTGCCTGTCTGCCTGTCTCTCTACCTGTCTGTCTCTCTGCCTGTCTGTCTGTCTCTCCGCCTGCCTGCCTGTCTGTGTGTCTCTCTACCTGTCTGTCTCTCTGTCTGTCTGTCTCTACCTGTCTGTCTGTCTGTCTCTCTCTGCCTGTCTGTCTGTCTCTCTGTCTGTCTGTGTGTCTCTCTACCTGTCTGTCTCTCTGTCTGTCTGTCTGTGTGTCTCTCTACCTGTCTGTCTGTCTCTCTGTCTGTCTGTGTGTCTCTCTACCTGTCTGTCTCTCTGTCTGTGTGTCTCTCTACCTGTCTGTCTCTCTACCTGTCTGTCTCTCTGTCTGTCTGTCTGTAGTACCTGCACAGGTTCCAGTGGACTCACCTGAGCGAGCGCTTGGCCTACGAGCAGACGGTCCTGCAGCAGAGACTCAGGACCGAAGTGTCTCAGGCCAAGAGAGAAACTAACTTCTACCTGAACAACGTGGATAAGAGCGCTCACATGGACACCGTGAGGAGGAAGAGACAGAAAGACGGACAACAGGTGAACTATAAACTACACACGGTCAAAGGTCCTCTATAGCCAAAGAGAGCGCATTACCCACTCCACCAACAGTGTGAAACGGTACACACTTCCTGTCTCCTAAACGGACGTGTCCCCGTTTAAACGTGTAGTGAACGTCATGTGGGTAGATGAAAAGTTATATTTGTATAATTTATTATTTGCTTTTGCTAAAGTTAGATATTCACACAGCTAAAATACATATTTATCATCACGGAGATTAGTTTTATTAGGGCGTTGGTGACAGTTAAGGCTCTGACACACCAACCTGACGGCCGACCGTCTGACTGATCAGTCTCCCCGAGGTCCAAAAAGTTCCTCAGAACACACCGAAGAGACGGCGACTTGATCGTCCGTTTTGCGCGTGCGTGAGACATTATACGTCTCCTTAACAACAGGCGGCGCTAATCTGTATTGTCGGAAATGACGAACGCGACACGTGGGTCTGTCTGCTCCCGGATTTCAAACCCGAACAATAATGGCGGCCGTTCGGAATACGATCTCATATTTTACGAAAATAGTTCACCGAAATGTGTTTCTGAAAACATTTTAAGCGAGAAATAGGCCGTGCAGTTGCTGAATCTGTCTGTTTTTCGATCGACAAAGGTCAGTTTGAAAGATTTTCGTCAGATTTTGAGAGGCGTTCGTCAGGCCCATCCCGCCTGTAATTTCCGTTAAGTGCTGTAACATAAGTGCACTGATTCGCTAGTCAAGGGCTAGCGCTCCACCAATCAGATTGGTCATTGAGTCCGACTGCCCGCCCTCCGACCCAGCAAGTCAGGTCGGCCAAAATGAAGGCCAACGGCACGGAACAGACTCGAGTCACCGACCTCGCCAGACTGTCCGACGGCCGATTATCAGGTTGGTGTGTCAGGACCTTTAGCTGACGTTAGCTTCTCTGTGTTGCCAGATCTCGCGAGAGTTTGTTCCTGAGACAGAAACAGGTCTCAAACTAAGTTAATTTTCTCCTGATGTGTCCGTCAGAAACATAACATTTTAGTGTCAGACTGTTCTGGAGATATGTGGCTTGGTGAAGAACGGCTCCAATATTTACTTTGGTGACTACGGGGCGAAAGAATCGCTCATAATCTGTGTTCACGTTCACTTCTCCCGTTGGGATCAACACACTCAGGACGTCCCGCTAGTCTCGTAAAGAGACCTGCAGGCGGACAAACCCACGGGACACAGAGACAGGAAGTTACTGAGTTGGGGCGTCTCTGACACGGTCTCGTGTTTGCCGTTAAACTTTATTTGTCTCGTGTTTGTTCTTCAACTTTATTTGTGGTCGTCAGGTGGACGAGCGGACGTGGGACTTCACGCAGCGTCAGACAGAGGAGGAGATCCAGACGAAGAAGAAGAAGAAGAGAGACTCCGTTACCCAGAAGCACCTCAGCAAGGCCCGCCTCATACAGCAGAAGAGCCAATCAAATGTCTCGCTACTTGCCAAGATTTTCAACTCCAAAAAATCAGAGTGACAGCAGAGAGACAGCCGATTGGCTGTTGGACTCGATGGTTTCGATGGAAACAGGGAGCAGATTGTGATGAACTGGTGACATGCTATAACCCTTTACCAACCAATCACAGGCCAGTCTGAGTAGGGGGCGGAGCCATTTGAATTCTGATTCGCCGCTTGAGTTAGTTTAGTCATCTATTCCCGCCTTAACAAGCTCGTTAAAGCCTTTAAGTTTGTTTTTGCAGTTTTTCCGCAATAATTTAATTCAATAATTACCTTTCAGCATATTGTAATTGAAGTGTTCTGAGAGAAAACTAGACTTCTGCACCTCCTCTTGGCTCTGTTTTTAGTCTTTAGATAAACTGTCCTGTGACGGGAGACTTTGGCCAATCACAGGTCATTTCCGGAGAGAGAGCGTTCCTATTGGCTGTTCTGCATTGCCCGTGCCACGTGCAACAAAGAGGAGGAGAGGGAGAGAGCTGCAAGAAGAGGTTTCACTCTACTTCAAATTCTGGTCTTTTGTTTTTGCCGCTTTACGTCTTCTGTGACCCACTCAACGAGCTTAACCCTTGAGTTGTCTTCCCGTCAGCCTTGAAAAAGCCTTGTCACAGTTTGTTTTTGCTTTTTCCAATGTTTTAAATTGTTAACTTTTTCTTCTACACATTTTCAGCGCTTATTTCTACGTCCCATATTTTCTGATATAAAACAAAAATTGAAAACGGGTCAATGTGACCCGAAGTCAACACAAGGGTTAAGTCTTTTGTTCCTGCCTTGACAAAATCGTTATCAGGGGTGTCACGATTTCAATGTTAAATCAAAAATCTTTCAAAATGAGCTTTCGATTTTGACTATCTAAATCAAAAGCAATGTCGGCGTTCACACCAGTATTTTCTCTCTCTCTCTCTCTCTCTCTCTCTCTCTCTCTCTCTCTCTCTCTCTCTCTCTCTCTCTAGCCTCACCTACCTGCGCACGTTCGAAGAAAAAAACAGACACAGCATAGCTTACCGGTCGATAACATGCAGCTAAAGACACTGGGGTAACCTTAGCTTAGCAGCTACTAGCATGCAGCTAAAGACACAGGGGTAATGTTAACTTACCGGCTGGTAGCCTGCAGCTAAAGACACAGGGTAAAGTTATGTTAGCGGTAGCCTGCAGCTGCTCTTTTCCAGACTCCGTGGCCTCTGCCGGAGTCAGAGATGACGGAGAAACAGCAGAACTTCCCTGAAGTCACCATGTGGTAACATTTAGCCTTCTCGTGAGAGAGTTATGGAGACAATGAAGGTAAAGCATTTGGGCTCTGATGGGATTCCATGATGCGTTCATGTGCACCTCCTTAAACTAATGGTGCATTTAGCTGTGCATCTTAAACTCTGAGGAACTCAAACAGTTGTTGTAAAGAACCCTTCTGCCATCTAGTGGCTTTATACGTGCCATTGCCGTCACTGCTGAAAAGAAAGTTTAAATCAAGACTTGATTTGGATCGTGACCCGAAAATTAAAAATGTAATCGTGTATTTGGAGAATTGTGACAACCGTACTCATTAAGTCTTCTGTACCCCACTTAACGAGCTTATTAAGTCTCATGTTTTACCTTTTTAACGCTCTGGTTTTATCATCTACTGATCATCAGTCTGTCTAGGTGGTTATTCTGTCACCACACCTTTTTATATCTCTCTGTATAAAATGTTGTAAATAAATCTACATTTATGTAACAGAAGTTATAACTCCCGAGAGTTTTTTTCTAATCTGCTTTTGTGTCTCTACTAGAGATGAGCTGATACCGATACCAGTATCGGTATTAGCTCTGATACTGCCTAAAACGCTGGTATCAGTATCGGGAAGTACTGGAGTTAATGCACCGATCAGATACCACGTAATAAAGCCCTAAAGAAAATCTACGTTAAAGTAGTTTATTTATGTTCTTTCTCCGTTATAACTGACTGTTAAACTGCAGAATAAAAGAAAGTTCATGTTTTACAAAGAGTTTAACCTGAGCCAGACCGACAACAAAGATAGAAATAATATCACATCCATACAGAGATAGTAGTATACAGCTGTTATACATCATATCATCCATACAGAGATAGTAGTATACAGCTGTTATACATCATATCATCTATACAGAGATAGTAGTATACAGCTGTTATACATCATATCATCATACAGAGATAGTAGTATACAGCTGTTATACATCATATCATCCATACAGAGATAGTAGTATACAGCTGTTATACATCATATCATCTATACAGAGATAGTAGTATACAGCTGTTATACATCATATCATCATACAGAGATAGTAGTATACAGCTGTTATACATCATATCATCCATACAGGGATAGTAGTATACAGCTGTTAAAACATAATGAAATATATGAAACACTGGTATCTGATCAGTACTCGGTATCGGCCGATACGCAAGTTCAGGTATCAGAATCGGTATTGGGAAGCAAAAAATGGTATCTGACCATCTCTAGTCTCTACCTGTCCTTCAAACACACGTTTTACCTCTGTGTCCCCTTTCTTCCTTCACCCAAACAGAGCGATGTGAGCACCAACAGGAAGTCCTCGCGATGACAGACAGCTTTGCAACATGTCAAATGTGTAGAAATAACTCCGTAATAACAGTTTGAGAGCGCTTGATGACTGCTGCGCCACAATGAGAAAAGATAAGATAGAGCTTTATTAATCCCCAAGGGGAAAATGCTGTGCAGCAATTGCAGCACAAAGTAGGAAAGAGGAGAATGGGAGAATCTTAATTTATGCTTCTAATATGTGGAAGGTTTGACACTGAATAGTCTTGTCTGACTGAGTCTGTCAGTGATAATAACAGCATATCATTGTTTAAGGCCCTCATAGCCAAATGAAAGTCCTGTACTAGTCAGATTCACTGAATGTTTGTCTTTCCCCCCCATAATGATTTAGGAGATATGATATATATATATTCCAAAGTTCTCCATCAAGACTTCCTACAACCTGAATGATGTGCTGTCAAAAATGGGAATGAGAGACATGTTTGGTGATTGTGCAAATTTGAGAGGCATTTCAGAGGAGCAAGGACTGGCAGTCTCAGAAGTAAGTAAACAGGGCATATGTTTTATGTTATTTCACACATATTCCATTCGTCTGTCGTCTCACTTACTCCGCGTTGCACCGCAGGTTGTGCACCAAGCTACGCTGGACGAGGCAATAGCCACCACTGCCGCCGCCACAGGCATCGGCATCGCAGTGTCGGCTGTCCTCGTGGCCCCTGTCCCTGTGTTGAAGTCCAATCGTCCATTCATGGTCATCATCATTGAACGTAACACGGAGGAAATCCTCTTCATGGGCAAGATTATCAACCCAACCATCTGATGGATCATTACTTTGTGTTTGCTCGAGCAGAGCTGTTGCATCTCATATAAAGGAGTCAGAAAAACTTGTTTTGTTGTCTCTTGCTTTATTGAGAGTGTAAACAGTTTTATATAATAATCTTTAGAGGTAAAATAATGTAGGGCCAAAATATCATCAACTTCCATAAGCATTTGGTATTCATTTATAACAGATCAGATTTTAAAAATACAATAGAGCTCAACAGTGACCGCTCACTTTTTGAACCGTTCTGGCAGCGGTGGCAGAAGTATGAAAGTTGTACCATAATAGGTTTATATGGATTATTTTTCATAAAACACCATATATTTGTTGGACTGCACATTGCTGCAGCTCCTCTTTTCACCCTGTGTGTTGAGCTCTCTGTTTTAGCTACAGAGTGAGACCTCTCACTTCTGTTCCATCTTTGTTGGGAGTCGCACATGCTCAGTACCTATAGGACTACTAGCCAGTCAGAAGCAGAGTATGAGGGCGTGCCCTGACAGTACCTAGGTAAGGACTACTAGCCAGTCAGAAGCAGAGTATGAGGGCGTGCCCTGACAGTACCTAGGTAAGGACTACTAGCCAGAATAATTACACCAAAATGTTACCTAATACAGTATAGCATGCACATTTAGACTTATTTTTGATAGTGCTTTTTCAACTCTTAAATTGCATCTTTTTCATCTTCTCTAAGCCTGGAACCAGTATTGCATCCCTCTGCAACAACTCCGAGATGGCATCAAGGACCCAGACACAGCTGATTTGCATCGGCAGTCTGAAGAGCCCAACACGACAATACATCATCACTGCAAGGAATGACCAGGGGCCTGTTGCACAAAAGTAGAATGAAGAAATCCAGGATAACTGAAAAAGCGCAGCTTGACTTAGTGTGGTCCGCTCATCGCAGCTTAATCGGTTGCACGTTTGCCGAGCCAGGATGAGAAGGTGAAGCTATGTCAAGCCAGGTGTAGATAGCTGGGATAAGTGCACGTCCACGGCTTTCTTAAATAGACCACGGTATCGATCACAGATTTACTGATGCAGAAATGGAGAAGACGCGTGCGGCAAATCTTTAACGCGCTGAGCAGCAGCTTTTAATGGAAAATTATGAGGAGGTGAAACATATAATATATTATATATACTAGGCTATATAATATGCAAAAAGGGAAATAACAGCTGTTATCAAACGGAGAGAAAAAGCCGACACACAATAGCAGACAAAAAAATCTACTTAATCACTCCACGTTTTTACAAAGTTGTACATTCTGTTTTAATTGCTTTAATATGCTTGTTTTATGTGTTGGTTTTATTGCTGTATATTTTTATATGCTAAATGTGCTGGTTTTACACTAAAGTGTCTTTGAGTAACCTGTAAACCACTATATCAATAAAATGTTTTATTATTTAGCCTACTTTGCCTTAAAAGTGAGCAGAGGGAATTAATGTTCCTCGGGAAATTTACCCTAAGGACCAGGCTTAATTTCCAACCCTTATTCATAATGAGAGAATATGTTTTACAACCATATGCACCAATCTCTATAAGCTGTCTTATTTTAAATGTTCATATAGAACAAACATGACTGGACAAAAACTAGAAAAATAAGTAAGTGACTTCAATACACACTAAGCATATCTGTAAAACAATGTACCCTATAATTCATATTTTTTTTCTCACTCCCAAGCTCCAAGATGCGTGACAGCACCAAAATAAAATGCTTAAGAAGCTTTGTGGCGTTCCAACACATTCTCACTCCCATCTGGTAAAATACGGACGTTTGGTCAGGTGCCATTGTCGTCGTTATTGACGCTAAAAGTCTCCTTTAGAGTCCGCTGCACGGTGTGGGAGGATCCCCCTGCCTCTCCCCACCTCATCAACATTTCTTACCATCCAAACAACTGCAATAGTAGGATTTAAATCAAACTTGTGACAGTAATAGTGACAAGTAATGCATGTTAATAAAAATAAAGCGGAACACATTCAGAAGACAACGGAATAACTGTTAAACACGTTTATTTATGATCAGAGCAGCAGCTGATTTAACACATAAGACTCCAGGATTAATCTTAGCCTGGCTGTTAGCCTGCTCTGGAGCAGGCTAGCTGCAAAGAATAAATCTCCATGGTTACTTGGCTGGGTTTAACTCAACCTGCTTTTGTGCAACCAAATCAAAGCTAAATTCATCCAGGATAACCTGAATATCCCGGCTTAAACCCTTATCCTGGTTTTGTGCAACAGGCCCCTGGTGACCATTCCTGTAAATGATGGCCTGACTTGTGCAGTTGACAAGATATTCAAGCTTTACTGGGTGTGCGTTACTGTGGGAACTTGACATATCCACCACAGCTGAGCTCTGTCTTCACCTTCTTTGAATACATCTATGACGTGACCATTTCAACCAAGAGAGCCAAGGTACTTGAAGTCCCTTCAAAGCCTCAGGCTGCACATTAAATAACAACAGAATGTATATGTGTCCAAAGTGCAGACAATTGATATCTACAGAAGTAAGGATAGTCATTTGGCATCTTTGTGAAATGCATGCCTTATCAGATGGACAGGACATGACCATTACCTGCAGCCAAGATGGTTGCCCAAGAACTTCTCATAACTTCAATTCATTCACCAAACATCTTCATAGAGACCACCAGTCTCTATGAAGTCCTAAATCGGACGCGCCGGCAGGATATGACATCATTTTGACGTCACGATGGCGCGCGCCACCTTGGATGCGTCCAGTATAATTCACCTATTATTGTCACACCGGTACAAATAACTGAATCAACAAGTTAACACATGCATCTGTAGAAGTTTGTGTCATCAGTAATAAAGTCTTTATAACGCAGTTTAGAAAGTCTGTATGTGTCACGCCCCGCCGGCCTCCGTGACCCTGGCCTCCTTCATGGTATGTGTGTGAATGTAGTTTTTGTGTTCTTTTTCTCCCTTTTGGTGTGCCTGCTGTGTGCTTGGTGTGTTTTGGTTTGGCGTCCGTCTCTGTGTTTTGCTCTGGAAGCCACGGGTGGGCGTGGTCACTGGAGCTCCTGCCTTCACACCTGAGGCTCATCACACCACTCAGCACTCCTGTTCCTCATCAACTATCAACCCCCCTTTATAAGCCAGGCCAACCTTCCAGTCCCCGCTGGATCGTTGAATCAGCTTGTATGAGAACATGCCAGCCAATCTGAACTTTCACTATTGTGAAAGACCTGTTGCTAACTTGCTTTTTCCCTGTCTCACCTCAGACCATCTCGCCCTGAGCCTGGACCCAGATCTACCTGCCAGCACCGCGAGATTCAGAGCACTGGAGTCCGGACCCCATTCCCTCTCTGAATCTCCTGCCTCTCAAACCACGTTTGTTCATTTCAATAAAATCACCTTTATTGAAACTTCACTCTGGTCTGCGCTTGAGTCCTGGTCACCGGTCCTGACAGTATGCCTACACAGTTAAGGTGAATAAATGTCCAACAAGTGCAGGGCCTTGTCTGTTGCAGCATGGAAAAAGGTATCCCCAATATGGAATATATATAGGAAATATAAGGATTTGAGCATACCCTGCAAGCACTCATAATAAATGACATAATGGCCAATGATTTTTACTCCCTGGTATGAAAAGTCTGACAGACCTGATCTAAAACCTGAGCAGAAAAGATCCCTGAAAAAGAAGTTGAGCTCAGAGTCTACAAAGGTATGTCAAACTTCTGCTATTCTGTCTATCTCCAGCTATGTTCCTTACTTCTTGCAATTGTATTTTCCCTCCCTGATCACCTATTGTTTCTTTGACAGCTCCTGTACCGTTTTACAGTAATGTTTTGAGTCATAAATATTATTCCATTATTTGTATATTTTTAAAGCTGTGTGTCCATTTTTATTGTGTTTTGGCTTCCTGGAAGCTTTACACTGTGTGAAATCGACAAAAAAGCAAAAAAGTTAGACTTGAGTTTATGCTGAAAAATATAATAAATGTTATACGATAGGGTACGTGTGGGGTAGGGACATTTTCAAAGGAGCTAACAAAGACAAATATACCCAAAAGAGCATACATTTAAAATGTCTGCACTAGGCTGACTTTCTCTTTTTTTTTATAAAGTATGGTTTACTGTTCAAGACCTTTTTATTACAGTAGTTTGATGCAAACAAGACTGTGTTGTCAGCAGTCATTCTATTGTCTTTTCTAATGTGTAATGGACCTTTTTCACAGCAGACATTTTGACTTGTCATAGTAGGAAAAGCACAGCTGAGATTGATAACCTTAACGATGGCTCAGTTCCATCAAGTGTCCCAGTAAGATATTTATTACCCCGTTTACACGAAGGGAAGACGCAGATATTTTCCTGCGGTTTGGCCTCTCATTTACAGGAAAACCCCGTTTTTATCACAGAAAACGATTATTCCTGAAAACTCCGGCCAAAGTGGAGATTTTGAAAAACTTCGTTTGCATGTTTTCATGTAAACTGAGACAAACGGAGGTTTAGGCAGCCGAGAGAGAGAAGGTGAGAGGAAGTGATTCGTTGCTGTTGTTGCTATTTTCAGGATTGTGATTGGCTAACATGGGCTTGAGCTTCTCGTTACAATGCCACCTACAGGTGTGGCATGCTCTTAACGACATTAACAGCATTAAAAATACTGGATAAAAAACCATACCACTACCACCACTGTAGTATTCTGAGGAAATATCAGTTACTTACCTGGGATAATCTCATTAAATTCAAAAATATCTGTTTAATTTATAAAATCGGACATGGTTTAGCACCTCCTCCACTATGTGATTTTTTTACATTTTAGATCCAGTGAGGTTAGGGTAACTAGAGGGGCAGTGAGGGAAGACTGCATCATCCCCCGGAGAAAGACAGCTTTTGGTCAGGCTGTCTTCTCCGTAAGAGCCTTTGTTCAAAAAGAATAAAAAAAAAAATGGCTTGTAGAGAGCCAAACTTGTGGGCACTAATGCTTTGTGTGCATTTATTTGTTATATAAGTATTTTACATGAATTGTATTTATTAACCACAATGTGTTGTATGTAATTTTATTGTGTGATTTTATACTTGTCATTATCTTTAAAGGCTGCCTGTTTTACATCTGGCTGGGGGACTACCGATGAAAATTAGCACTTTTGAGCTAACTCGGGCACATTTACATGGTTTTAATGTTCACTGTCCCCTTTCAAATAAAGACATAAATCAAATCAAATATACACGGGTACATGTAAACAAACACTTTTCTGAAAACGTAGATGTTCTAAATGTCCGTTTATGAAAATATCCGGCCACGTGTAAATGTGGTCTCAGTGAGTCGGCATGCACAACACCAGGACCTCTACTAAGTGGAATGCAGCCATCATTAATGGTTGTGAATACACCTGTGCTTATCCTGCTATCACATGTCAACATGTCTGCTGTGAAAAAGGACTATAGTCTGTGTTCTATTAGACGTATCTGATGGAACTCAGTGCCTGTGTGTCATAAAGCATTCTAGAACAGGATGTCATAAAGTCATGTTCCGCTCCGGAAGCAGATCAAGTTGGAGTTAGAAACCTACATTCACTTAGAACTTAAGTTGACCAACAGTTCACTCACATTTTACCTGCTGGAAGACGTTGCAACAATGTTCAACCATCAACCAAAGGTTTGTTACACAGATCTACAAAGTTTGTGTAGTGTTTTAGACCGTGTTCATCTACATGTCTGAGTATCTCTCTGGCTCTGCTGACAAGAGTATTGTAGTTGTCTGTGATGCTTGATCATATATATATATATATATATATATATATATATATATATATATATATATATATCCTTTTTTCCTTGACAGAAAAATCAAATCGCTCCTGAAAATGTCGAGGGAGATAAGAGCAGACAGCGCTCCAATGGGAGGTAAGAAAGTTGCTTTTGAATACAGTATAGTTAGTGACCTTTACAATGTGATGCAGTGTATGTACAGTAAGGTGTTTTCTTGATATTTTCCACTAATTATACATAAGCGGAGGAGCAAAAATATAAGAAACATCTTACAACATAATATAATCCACAGAGGTCAATCATTATATTACATTACATTACATTACATGTCATTTATCTGACGCTTTTATCCAAAGCGACTTCCAATTAAGTGCTTTCAACCCTGAAGGTGCAATCTCCAGACAACAAGTAGTAAGTGCATTAGCTTTAACTACAAAACTACAAAGAGCCATATGAAGGTGCAGCTTCAAGAAAGATGTGTAGGCTTTCGGCCGTCCTGATGTCAGTAGGGAGCTCAATCAGCGTCTCTGTTACAGTGTCAACAAAAAATGACTGCAGTCGCAGTGTGAACAACTAAGGCAGATTAGATGCGACTTTTACGTCAACCTTCATCGACATTTGTCACAATTATGCTCCGGCGGGAGTTAGCCGTAGACACAGACAGTAACATTAAAAACTTGACTAGGCCTACAACATGGAGAACAGTGATGGAGCAAGTCAATGGAGGGAGAGGGAGGTGTTAGATCTCATTAGTGTACGCTCATTAATGTTACTGCTGCCATTACACAACCATTTTGAAATCAAAGTGAAAATGCTGACTTCCTCCATAACCTCCCTAACGTTAGTGCAACAGCTGCTAGGTCTGATGTCATTGTTATTGTTCTTTTCGCGCATGCGGGTCAGTTCGAAACCGCAAACAGTTCACACTGGAATCTGATATAGGCCACATTTTAAAAGGTAACGTGAACAGACAAACAAAAAAATCGGATCGGAGCAAAAAAATCTGAATTAAGCATTAAGACTTGCGGTGTGAACGTAGCCTTAGATTATCAAATCAGTAGAAAAAATATATGAAATACAGAATGACAGCCTGTTTCTCCCTCCATGTTTCAGTTATAATCCAAAATGTTGGTAAAACACTGCAGAGGACAGAGGGATTCATCCATTTAGGTGATTTCTCCACACTCTAACTCCAAGTCAACAGTAGAATAACCAGCTGTGTGTGTGTTTGTGTGTTTGTGTGTGTGTGTGTGTGTGTGTGTGTGTGTGTGTGTGTGTGTGTGTGTGTGTGTGTGTGTCTGCAGAGTCATCTTCTCAGGTGGTCCAGCATCCCCCACAGCACCTCCACCTGAGGAGGACAACCACAGGACAAAGAAGAAGACGTCTGGCTGGGGCCTGTTGAACTGCTGCAGGGTAGGTTTCACTCAAAGTTGCAGGGCTTCACATTCAGCAGATATTTACTAGTCTGGACTTGAATTTTATCTTCTAAAGTGTTCATTCTAGTTCATCTTGCTGCTGTAATATTGACCCTCTGGAGTTTTCTGTCCTTTAACAGAGAAGAAATCGTGTGGCTCCAGTAACTGACGATGAAGCTGAGCAGAAACATGACAGCAGGTAACCAGTATCTTATGTGTTGACAGTATTGATCTGTTTTCACACACTACTGTTCACAGTGTGTTACATCACATCCCCTGTAAACAGGAAATTACTTTAGATGAGAATCAGTATTATCTCTGCTGGACATGTACTCACTTTTGGTTTGGTTTTGCTGTTGTTTACCATGTTGACCCACATATAGTGAATACAATTAGGCTACGTTCAGACTGCAGGCAAAAGTGGCCCAAATCAGATTTGTTTTGGGGTCAAGTGACCAGGTCAGACTTCTTCAGAAGTAGTGTGAACACTCAAATCAGATTTAGACCACTTCCATGTGGTCCTGAATCAGACCCAGGTCTGATTATTATCAACGCGGCCGCAGTGTGAACAACCAAGGCGGATTAGATGCGACTTTTACGTCAACCTACATCGACATTTGTCACAATTATGCTCCGGTGGGAGTTAGCCGTAGACACAGACAGTAACATTAAAAACTTGACTAGGCCTACAACATGGAGAACAGTGATGGAGCAAGTCAATGGAGGGAGAGGGAGGTGTTAGACCTCATTAGTATATGTTCATTATTGTTACGGCTGCCATTACACAAACATTTTAAAATCAAAGTGAAAATGCTGACTTCCTCCATAACCTCCCTAACTTTAGCGCAACAGCTGCTGCGTCTGATGTCATTGTTATTGTTCTTTTGCACATGCGGGTCAGTTCGAAACCGCAAAAAGTTCACACTGGAATCTGATATAGGCCACATTTTAAAAGGTAACGTGAACAGCCAAACAAAAAATCGGATCTGAGCAAAAAAATCAGAATTAAGCATTAAGACGTAGCCTTAGATTATCAAATAAGTAGAAAAAATATATGAAATACAGAATGACAGCCTGTATCTCCCTCCATGTCCAGGATGAATCCCTCTGTGCTCCAGAGGACAGAGGGATTCATCCCTTTAGGTGGTTTCTCCACACTCTAACTCCAAGTCAACAGTAGAATAACCAGCTGTGTGTGTGTGTGTGTGTGTGTGTGTGTGTGTGTGTGTGTGTGTGTGTGTGTGTGTGTGTCTGCAGAGTCATCTTCTCAGGTGGTCCAGCATCCCCCACAGCACCTCCACCTGAGGAGGACAACCACAGGACAAAGAAGAAGACGTCTGGCTGGGGCCTGTTGAACTGCTGCAGGGTAGGTTTCACTCAAAGTTGCAGGGCTTCACATTCAGCAGATATTTACTAGTCTGGACTTGAATTTTATCTTCTAAAGTGTTCATTCTAGTTCATCTTGCTGCTGTAATATTGACCCTCTGGAGTTTTCTGTCCTTTAACAGAGAAGAAATCGTGTTGCTCCGGTAACTGATGATGAGGCTGAGCAGAAACATAACAGCAGGTAACCAGTAAAATCATCAGAGTAAATTTTACTCAAATTGAATAAAATTTTACTATAAAAAATATAACATTTTGTCCCAGTCTAAATAGAGTGAAATTTACTCTTCTTGCAGTTACATTTTCAGAGTTATTTCTACTCTATTCAGTGTTTATATTTAACTCAACATGATGACAATTTACTCTATGTAGAATAAAATGAAAACAACTCTGTCATTTTACACAATATGATTGTTTTTTACTCAACATAGAATAGTTTTTACTCAGTATAGCGTGGTATTTTACTCAACAGAATAGTTTTTACTCAGTATAGCGTGGTATTTTACTCAACATAGGATTTCACAGGTCATTTTATTTAACAAAGTACACTTTATTCTTTTTCTTTAAGATGCAAGAATCAAAAGATTTGATGTTTAACAGTTTAACATCAAGAAATATTTGGCCTCGGTTCACCCTTAATACATGTAAATAAAAATAAAGGCAATATATTCATATACATCTGGCCTTTTATATATATTACTGTGCAGACTTCTTTATCACAGGAAAAATCCTTAACATGTAAATAAAGACATCGTAAAATCCTATACATCTGGGCTTTAAAGAGGTTACTCTGCAGATTTTTGTTGACGTCTGTACATCAAATACTTTGTGACAGAAAAGCTCTTTGACATTGACTACATGAGGTCCCTCTGTTGTACACACAACTTTAAATGCATTAAAATGCTCATCAAGACATACCGTTTGTAGGGCAAAAGTAACCAACAGTAACCTCTCATCTTTAATAACAACATGGTGGATTTTGTGAAAAACTGGCATCTCACAACTGACTTTAAGACAAACAACTAAACCTGAACGATACACATTTCCATGGTGTTCGGCCCATCTAACATTTAAAAACTTGGTGTCAATTGGTACCTGAAGAGTCTCAGCTATCTCACAGCCCCATTCCATCACATATAAAGAAATTATTTTACCTGGACCCATCATTACTCTACTGGGGTCAAATGTCTGCCAACTGTATGCTATGTTTCTTTGCCAATGTTTTAGTTACATTTTTAAAGCTTTTCAATTGTTTTTTTAAAGAAATTATGCTTTGCTTCATAGCGCAAGCACCAGCTATGCAAAATTGGTCCACTTTTAAGAATACATGTAGGGTAATGCACCATAAAATGATGCTTCGGTAGCAGCCTCTTGTTTGGAAACAAACGCTTGAATAACCTGTGGTGTTCTGCGATCAAAGTGTTTCAAAAAAATAGTAATACCCTTTGATAACATTGGAGAAAATATAATGTTAACAATTTGAAGTAGTAGCAGATATCAGTGCTGATCATTGGGACAAACCAAGTCTCCAAAGATTAGTGGTAGATTGCGAAGTAAACACCAAGATTGGATGGCATTTCAATTCAATTCAATTAAATTTTATGTATAGTATCAAATCATAACAAGAATTATCTCGAGACACATTACAGATAGAGTAGGTCTAGACCACACTCTATGATTTACAAAAACCCAACAATTCCAGTAATTCCCCCAAGAGCAATCATTAGCAATGGCTAATGTGGCTAATGTGACATTTAACATTTAACCCTAAGTAATTCGAGTCCTCTCTTAACTTCACTGCAGGAGGTTTATTGTTTTGCTCCATGTAACCATAGTTCAAGCTCTTTATTTTCCTATTTCCTTTGATGCTGTGTACTTCTCTATCAAGTTTAGTATAAGTAGTTTCATTTCGTATTGTGCCAATCCCTCCAGGATATCATACATAATATCAACAGCAAAGTTTTCACACGTATTGAAGTACTGCAAGGAGTTTAGAACGCAAGAACGTTTAACACCCATCACATAGGGAAGACTGGGATTTGCCTCCATTTTTTGCCAGTGTTCTGCATGAAGTGCTTGAGTTCGCATAACTATCTTGGGTGAATCTTCAATAAATTCTGTCTGAAAGTCCTCTTTCTCAGCAAGACAAAAGCAGCAACAATATCTGGCACTGAAAGACTCGACAAAACCAAATAAACAGTGAAGACCAAGGTGGTCACCTGTAACTTCAACAGTAGTTCCATACACTGGCTGATCATACAAGGGAACCCTTATTCCATCCTTCTCCAATATTTTAATATCCTGCACAATTGGATCAAGTATTTTAGAAAAGCCATATGTTTTAATGTCTTGAGCATGAAATACAGCGACCAAATGACTATTATTCAGACTTTAGTTGTACTTTGGGAGCAATCTATTTCACCTTGCGGGATTTTTCTCCAATTTGTGTATTCCCCGTTTTGATCCTGAAGGATTTCAACCCGGTCTCACAGCAGTTCGTGTAAATGTCACGTTATTTGAATCTATTGATTCGTGTTCATGGGGACGTTTTTCTCGGTTTTTACGTGTAAATGTCACGTTATTTTCTCGGGGAAAGGACGCCGGGAGACGGCTGGGAAACGGCCGAAAATGATGCTCCATAAGTTGGGATGAGGCCGCAAGGCAGCCCGCTGGGGACGCGCCACAATAAACGCCGTGAGACGGATGGGATACGCCTGAAAATGATGCTCCATAAGCCGGGAGGCGGCCACGAGGCGGCCCGCTGGGGACGCATCACAATAACGGGATGGCGGAGGTTGGGTTTAGGAGAAACCCAACGGGGAAAGGGCGCCTTACCCGCCGGGAGACGCCCGCGGGGGACGCGCCACAATAACGGGATGGCGGAGGTTGGGTTTAGCAGAAACCCAACGGGGAAAGGGCGCCTTACGGTACAGATCCATGTGTCCGACACGACTGAAGCGTGGTGCCGCGACGTCATACATCCATGGTTGATGCTCCACACCCTTGACCGGCAGCTGATTGGCCGAACGCCTGACGTGGGTTTGTCTTCTCGAGAATTTCAACAGAGTGTCATGGCGTCTCGTTGAGAATACGGTCTAGTATTTTACGAAAATAGTTCACCAAAACGTGTTTCTGAAAACATTTTAAGACAGAAATAGGCCGTGCAGTTGCTGAATCTGTCTTCATTTCAGATCAACAAAGGTCAGACAAAAGTTCTACTTCTACTGGATAGTCGCCTCGCGTTCAACGGATTCATTCGCATAAAGATGGGCATCGGCCAGTTTCTTGACCCGCAACATTTTCTCAAATGCAGCGCCGCCTTCCCGGAATGCTTTACGTGCACGTTAAAGTCACTTGACGTCACCCATAGGAATAGAGTGGAGCGCGGCGCGACAGAAGCGTGGCACGGCCAGGTGGATCTGCACCGTTACGCGCCGGGAGACGGCCGCGGGGGACGGGGGACGCACCACAATAATACACGGGACAAAACGGCACGCGATCCCCTGGGAAACAAAGCCCCACGCGCGGGACAAAAGACGCCGTCCCCGGGAAACAAAACGCCACACGCCGGACGCGATCCCCGCTCGCCCGGGTGAAAGTCGTGTATTGTTTGACCCATCCAACACCCCGTCCAACCTCCCTACACGGACTTTCAGCTTTTTATACTACTCCCTACCATTTAGTGCTGTGACCACGAAATATGCTTCCCATTGAAATACATTACTTAACATTTTCGTGCTGGCCAGCACGTAAAAACCGAGAAAAACGTCCCCGTGAACACGAATCAGTAGATTCAAATAACGTCACATTTACAAGAACTGCCGTGAGACCGGGCTGAGGATTTGCAGTTTCAAAATCATCATAGAAAAGCTGAATCTGAATTGCATGCTTCTGTTTTGAAAATAGAGCACGATTCTTGAAAAGATCTCCATCGCACAAGTCATTAAGATTTTCTCTTGAACTAAAATCAGTCTGCATCATCTCCTTTACATTAGGGTGGTTGTAAATAAACAGTAATGTTTTCAAAATTGGGATATAAACAAATTTATCAGTAACAACAACCTGATCATAGGCTTCAGTAGTCCGATTGCGCAGTGTATCAAATCTTGTACCAAGAACGTATTCAACTGGGTCTACCCTTCCCCACTTCTCTGCAAAATACTGCCTTCTCTTTGTTTCAGAATTTAATACACCAAAAGGGTTTTCCATTTTTTCAAAACACTGATCAATTTTACACTCAATGTCACTTTTGATAGGCTGCTGTAAAGACAGACACTCCTTCAGAGATTATTTTTCTTGATTATGGATATCATCAACAATCTCTTCTATGGAAATTACCAAAGAGTTAATGGTTGTTTCGCCCACACCTGCCACTTTAAGTTCAGCTACTGTTGTAGCGCAGCAGTCTACAAGACTCTTACTGAGAAGGACTGAGTCAGCAGTTTATTGGGAGTAACGGAATACATGTACCGCCGTTACGTATTCAGAATACAAATTATGAGTAACTGTATTCCGTTACAGTTACAATTTAAATAGTTGGTATTTTGAATACAGTTACATTGTTGAAATCAATGGATTACATGACGATACTTCTCTGTTTCATGAGTTTATTCACTCTCGCAACTACATGCATTTCCCAGAAGCCCCAATATGAAAACGAAAAAATTAGCTATATGCGTGATCACAGATAGAGGTAGAGATGGAGCCGGAACGGGTACAACAGAACCAGGGCAGGAATGTGTTTCTATCTTGGAAATTCAAACAGCATTTCACATTAAAGAAAGAGAAGGGAGAACGAAATATAACTGTGCAGTGCAACCTCTGCTTGCCAGCAACCGACCTCCTTTCAGCGTCCACCTTCACTTTCCACTCCACCTCCAACCTGAAGAAGCATCTTAAAGTAAGTTTTTTTTTTTTTAAATTAGCAAAGGGTAGTTGTCTGCTGTAGTTTCACTGGTCACCTTGCTATTTTATAGTTGACGTGCGACTTTACATTCTCCTACGTGCTAATTTACTATCCCCAGAGCCGTTGAAAGACTGTCAGCCCCGTTTGACATGTAAGCTAACGTTAGAAAAATTAGCTCGTGGTAGCTTAGACTGCGGTAAGATTTTTGTAGTATGCAGTTCGGGACTACAAATACAAAAATCTATCTGCTTGTTTAAGTACACATTCAGCAGTTGGACCAGAAGAACACACCAGAATAGGCCTGTTTAGTAAGCTGTATGTGATGGCCACATTCCTACACTTATAAAATGCAATTAAATGTGGAAGTAATCCAAGTATTCAGAATACGTTACTCAGATTGAGTACGTTATACATACGTTACAAATTACATTTTTGGGCATGTATTCTGTAACGGAATACGTTTTGAAAGTATCCTTCCCAACACTGTGAGTCAGAAGGGGAACTTCTTAATGGCAAGTCATCAAAATGACGTGCTGCTAAATCTTCAGTTGTAGAGGGGCCTTCACCAGGATCAGAACAAGGTTCATGTGCTTTATTGAGATGCTTTTTAAACCCAGAAAAAGTGTCATAAACTTGTGAACAACCAGCCTGACAGCATTTCAGACAAAGTGACTTTCCTGAACAAAGTCCATGGATCAATTTTAAGTGCTTTGTTAGGGAATTAGCATTTGCCTGGTGGCTTTTGCAAATGAAATGCAACATCTTAGGTTTTGACTCAGCGCAGCATCCGAGCCCTCACGTCTGCAACCCTAGGATTCACCTTAGTGGAATCAACATCTATTTCATAAATGGTGGTTTGCAAAAAGTTGTACACATTTGCCAGATCTGGGTTGTACGAGGTACCAAAGACAAAATGAGCTTTGAAAAGCTCATTAAAACCAGCAAGAGAGTCTTACATGGTGACTTACATGGTATTGCATGTTTGTCAATCATAATGAAGTAAGTGTGAATTACACTCCTCTTGGTCCCCTCAGCAAGCAGATAGGGTTGAAGATGTTCCATGATGCTGTCCAGATGCCCTTGGACACTGGTCCCAGTCTGTGACAAAAGCACCTTATTAGTCTATTGAAGTTAGTCACGGTTCTCAAACATCCATCCATCCATCTTCTTCCGCTTATCCGGTAACGGGTCGCAGGGGTAGCAGCTCCAGCAGGGGACCCCAAACTTCCCTTTCCCGAGCCACATTAACCAGCTCCGACTGGGGGATCCCGAGGCGTTCCCAGGCCAGGTTGGAGATATAATCCCTCCACCTAGTCCTGGGTCTTCCCCGAGGCTTCCTCCCAGCCGGACGTGCCTGGAACACCTCCCTAGGGAGGCGCCCAGGGGGCATCCTTACCAGATGCCCAAACCACCTCAACTGGCTCCTTTTGACGCGAAGGAGCAGCGGCTCTACTCCGAGCTCCTCACGGATGACTGAGCTTCTCACCCTATCTCCAAGGGAGACGCCAGCCACCCTCCTGAGGAAACCCATTTCGGCCGCTTGTACCCTGGATCTCGTTCTTTCAGTCATGACCCATCTCAAACAGTTTAAAAAAATGTTTTCCTATTGTAGTATCTAATTGACTAAAGTCTTTGTTAAAACATGGTTCCATTTGGCTAAAACAAATGGTTAGAGGACACAGTGACTTTGTTGGAGCAAATGGGGGCCACTGACTGATTGGCCCCAGCACTGGACTGAACTACTCCCATCACCACGTCTCATGTTACACAGGACAGTACTTAACCTCATGTTTGAAGAGGAAATCTTCAGAGTGACCATTTTGAGAATTGAGAACTGTCCTCTCCGGGTTCTGCAGAATCCGTCATGATGCTGAATCTTTGATGTAATAAACCTTTTATACTATATACTTCTTCCATACAGCATCACAGCAGCGAGACTAAAGATAACGAAACTAAAGATACCACACTATTCCAGATAAACATTTGACCATAATCCTAAAATGGTTAATTTAACCTCACCTTGATGAACTTCACAAGAGGGTCACTGGCTTGTTTGGCTGAGAGCTTTCCTGGTCGCTTGCGGCCATGAGTTGACGGTGGCAAAAGGTGGACAAGAACCAAAATGGATGACATGTCACTGTCCCATCCTGACAATACAAGTTAGAAAAAAAAATTTGCATTTCAGTTATTACATGTTCATTCAAAAACAATCTCCCTTCCATTAGTATAATCCTTTTATTCTATGCTTACCATTTTCCACTTCTGTTGTGGACTCGGAATTTTGAACCAGGTCTTGAAGTTCCCCTGTCTGTGTGAAGCCACGGCTTTGTTCACGGACTTTCTGCTTGTAAACAGTGGGCCACTTCTCCAGGAACTTTGCAGAGGTGGCATCACCAAACATAAGATTAAAATCCTGCTCAATCTGCAGACAAGATGAAATAAGTCAAGACACAACAGTTAACTTTATGGTGTGGTACTATTATCATGACAGTTACAGGGCAAGGCAGTTGAAGATCCACCTACCATTCCTGCTATGTCTAGGAATCTTGGAAAAACTGTGAATATTTCAGAGGCCTTAATTGGGTCATGAACAATCCTTTGACGATAGCTGAAGGTCTGCTTCATCTTCTCCTTGACAATTGCTTCATCAGCTGTATGCTTCATCAGTGCAATGGCCTCACAGCACAGGCTTTCTGTGGTTAGCCAGTTTTCCTCTCTGTAGGGCTCTCTATCAACTATTGGACCACCTGCAACTAGAAATGGTCAGATACCATTTTTTACTTCCCAATACCGATTCTGATACCTGAACTTGCGTATCGGCCGATACCGAGTACTGATCAGATACCAGTGTGTCATATATTTTATTATGTTTTAACAGCTGTATACTACTATCTCTGTATGGATGATATGATGTATAACAGCTGTATACTACTATCTCTGTAGAGATGATATGATGTATAACAGCTGTATACTACTATCTCTGTATGGATGATATGATGTATAACAGCTGTATACTACTATCTCTGTAGAGATGATATGATGTATAACAGCTGTATACTACTATCTCTGTATGGATGATATGATGTATAACAGCTGTATACTACTATCTCTGTATGGATGATATGATGTATAACAGCTGTATACTACTATCTCTGTAGAGATGATATGATGTATAACAGCTGTATACTACTATCTCTGTATGATGATATGATGTATAACAGCTGTATACTACTATCTCTGTATGATGATATGATGTATAACAGCTGTATACTACTATCCCTGTATAGATGATATGATGTATAACAGCTGTATACTACTATCCCTGTATGATGATATGATGTATAACAGCTGTATACTACTATCCCTGTATGGATGTGATATTATTTCTATCTTTGTTGTCGGTCTGGCTCAGGTTAAACTCTTTGTGAAACATGAACAAACACAAACAATGAACGCCACAGAACTTTCTTTTTTTATCCAGTTTGACAGTCAGTTATAACGGAAAAATAACAAATAAACTACTTTAACGTAGATTTTCTTTAGGGCTTTATTACGTGGTATCGGATCGGTGCATTAACTCCAGTACTTCCCGACATCCCAATCGGTATCGGAACATCTCTACCTGCAACAGTAGTGGAAAGGTTATACAAGCTAACATAACGTTACATTTCCCCCAGCATTTTGAAGCTGAATAAAAGGGGAGCTTTCTGCCGAGGTCTGAAATAATACTGCTGAGTATCACTGATGCCACCGCAAAAAACACAAACGCGTATCGTTACAAGGATGTGTAAAAAATAGCTCTGATGAAGTAAACTACTATTGCCATGTAGGGGTGCACCGATCCAATATTTAGATCGGATATCGGAAAAATTAACAGATCCACGGGCCGATCCAGTTTTGTTAGTTTTTTTCCCCTCTGTCGCACGTGTGTCGCATGCTGGAAGAGTTGAGTGTACAAATAAATAAGAATTCAATACATTACATCTATGTTATTTTGTCTTAGTTAGGAAAGTAATGTCTAGTTAGGAAGGTCTGGTGCCTTTAGTCTCTTCCACATGGTGGAAGGAAGGTATAAGGTGGAAGGTATACAGTGTATTATTAATTCAACAACGGTATCGGTAATCGACAGATACACAAGGTAAGCCCAGGCATCGGTACTGAAAAAGTCGGATCGGTGCATCCCTATTCCCATGTCCACTAACCATATGACTTTATATCCATTTTCAAAAACATTCATTAATTTTCCGCCCTAAAATTCAAAATTATAAAAGGATTTCAAGGACCAATGGGAACCCTGTAAAAGTCTAACTAGAATCAAAAATCATGTACCTGTCAGTGACTGACGTGGGGTCTTCTTTTGTCCCTCTGATGATTCCTTTTGAACAAATTTCAGTCTCCATGCCAGATACCCACTCCCATCTTCTGCATTGTAATAATGCTCCTAAAGTAAAGAGAGTTATTCCATTTTTTCAACAAAAACTACACATGACGTGAAGATGAAGAATTGCTCCATCAAGGCCAACAGGTCTGACTCTTGCAGCGCTGTACTCAACTGGGCTTTGATACCACCATAGTTAAACTTAGGAGAGATGATGGGCATACAGAAGAGTTAACAGATCTTGCGTCAAAAACATCACCCAATAATAAAACAATTTAAATATTTACATTCTGGGCAAAAAAGTACCGTTTAAGAGTCCCAGAGAAGTGGGGAGTAAATAGGATAGACTTAGTTTCAAAGTACTTACATAGCCAAAGTTGCTCCTAGGATCAGCCAGGTATGGAAACAAGGTAGTGATGCCCTTTGCATAGTCCTCTTTAACATGCCTCGAAGGACTGGTCACACACACACACACACACACACACACACACACACACACACACACACACACACACACAGTGCGTTTCACTATCTTTGTGGGGACCCGTCATTGACATAATGCATTCCCTAGCCCCTTACCCTAACCTTAACCATCACCACTAAATGCCTAACCTTAACCCTTACCCTCACCCTAACCATAACCTAATTCTAACCCTAATCCTACAACCAAGTCTTAACCCTCAAACAGACCTTTAACCTTGTGGGGTCCAGCATTTTGGGTCCCACAAGGCTGTCCGGACACCACAAGTATACTGGACTCCCGGTTTTTGGATCCCACAAATACAGATATACAAGAACACACACACACACACACACACACACACACACTTTATGAGATCGAAACTTAATTGTGTAAATGACACCTTCTGCAAAAAGACGGGTGTTGTAATGCCCTTTAAATCTATATTTTTTTGGTGTGGAGGTATATGACAACGTACCCATGTTCACTTGTCATATGAGCAACCAATATCTTGACCATATCATGTTTTTGTCCAGGCATACTCATTCAAGATCCTGTCTCCTCCAGGTTTGTTCTTGAAAACGTCTTCGATCATCTTAGTGGGAATAAAAAAAAAGAAAAAAAAGATGTTGGGTGTTCTGGAGCGTTTAAAACGGTGCTAAAATATCATAAGTATTTGTATCACTCTGAATGGACATGAGGAAATCTGCAGAGCCCACCTGACCTAGACGAGCATCCTCGTTTTCTTGTATCAGGACTTTGCTGCAATATAATGGTGTCATCAGAGTCCTTCTCATTGTCTCCACTCGAGCTTGCAAAGGAACTGCTTGCAGGGGAGCTCAACAAATCTAAAAACCATATTAACATTTAACTGGTGTGATTAATAACAATTTAACACCATAACATAATTTAACTGGAAACATTACATTACTAGGACTTAGTTAATGACAAAACTGAATGCAAATATTTCACATTAGATTTGATTACACCCATTAATGTTACAGAAAGAATGAAACAGGTGAGCAAAGAAAACAAAAGAACTTCAAAATAGGAAACAATTTAGCAGATTTATCTGCTTGTCCCCCATATTCAGAACATATTAGGCTAGGCAGGACTGTGTGGATCAATATGAGGCTCTAAGCCAATAAGCAACTCACCATCAAGATTTGGGCCTTGGGGTAAACAAATATCGAGCACACCAAGGTCTTGTTTCATTAGAAGAAACTCAAACACATCCTCGTCAACTTCAGTCTGCGATTCATCATAGACCTTTAAGTCCAAGGTGGGAATGTCAAATTTCTTGGCAACTGTAAAGACAAAATAGCATTGCACAAGCTTGTTATTAAATCTGTTGTGTATTTGTAGAGAAAAAAAAAATAAGACAGCAATCATAGGTCCTTTTATTTGAAGATCTTAACCCCAATACTGACTAGGAAAGGCATGCAGGGCACCTTTCAGTTGTGCAAAGAATAAACTGACCCAGGTTGTTCCAAAGGTTACTGTGCGAAATTAGTAACATTTTAACTCACCGCAATCCAAAAAGGATTTGAAGGTCAGTTGCCCCTCAAAACAAATGTACTTCTGGTGATCTCTGTACTTCACTCGTAGAGCCTAACCTGACTCCGCCAGATGGACTGCTTTGCATTTGCTCGGCATATCCATCTGGGAACTTTCCGTTGGAGAACTTTTGGGAAGGGGCGAAAATACTGGTTAGCTGATTGGATAAACCATCTGTCTATCACTAACCTGACTCCTCCAGATAGCTCGCGAGATCAGGACGGTCTCACAAGGCTAATTTTCTTCACGACTAGCGGAGCCAGTTGATATATCAAACTTGCCGAAACCAGTCGGGAGAAGAGCAACAACATCTTTTCCTCCGAGAAAAGCCTCCAGCGCCATTTTTTGCTCTTCTTTCAATGAAGGAATACTTTCTAATTCGGATAAAACTTGCGCGATAGCTACGCTCATCTCATCCGTGGAAGCTGCCACGCTGTTTAGACTGAACAGTCGCTTGTTGTTGAGTCACACCCAAACCCGCCTCAAAACCAACGCTGATTGGTCGGTCGTTTGGCGAACGGCTCCAAATTTTCTCTGTGTCAAGATGCCAGACTGATCTGCGAGTGGAAAACTGGAGCTCGCCAGATCAGGACGGTCTCACGAGGCTACGTAGAGCCTGCATCCTTGATGAAAAGAAAAACGTTTTCAAATGAACAATTAATAATACCATAGAATGCAAACATCAAACAGATATGCATGGAGTAATGTTATACCTCCACTGTAATGAACTATTATAACAAAGGAACATTTCAAAACAACTGCAAGAGGACTGCAATAGGAGGACTGTTACAATTAGCTGAACCTTAGCTACGTTTGTCAATGTAAACGGCAATTGCTTCCATTATGCTACTTGCTTCCGTTATCCCGTTTTCAAAGCATAAAGTGCTAATGTCAAGCCCGGCTAAAGTTAGTTTTAGCAGTTAACCCAGTGCAGTGCTCTGTTCAGAGTAAAACACGTGTAGCATGAGGAAACTTCACCTAAAAACTGTCTGCCTCACAATGTTGAGGACATGACTCTGTTACATGTGTTGAATCAACCTAACTTTTAAAAGAAACTGTCCGATTCTGTTCAGAGTAAAACATGCATATTGCGTTACCAAACGTCACCTAAAAACTGTGCCTAATGGTTAACGTAGACTATGTTAACGTTACATGTGTTAAATCAACCAAAAAAAAACGTCCGACTCTGTT
>NC_050184.1:19180988-19190988 GCF_008315115.2 Sander lucioperca | reverse complement strand
ACTAAAGACCCCCAAATTATGAGAAAAAACCATCCGCTCTCTATCTCTCCTGTTCCATGCAAAGATGGACATGTCTTACACAATATGTGGGTGTCTAATAAGATGCAATGTTGTGTTGTAACAAATTAGATTATGAAAATTCACGGAAAAGGTCACTACATGTTTCTTATGAATCTGCTCCACTGCAAATGCCAACTTTTTGGTGAATTCTAACTTGTATTGCTTAATTGAAATAATGTATTTCTATTAATTTAATATGCATTTGTATAACTGAGTATGCATGTACATACTTTGTATATTTCACATTTCTTATTGCAATTTTCTTTATTTTTTCATAATATCTACTTTTATTTTTATTTATTTAGTTGTTTTTTTTCAGGTCCAATGTCAGGGAATGTTCTGTTCAATATATATATATATACATATATATATATATATATATATATATATATATATATATATATATATATATATATATACAGTCAGTGTTGTGCCTGAACACGTTCATTGAACGATAGTTCATGAACTCGTTCATATTTTGGGCGAACGTGAACTGAACGTGCTGTATTACTGCTTGATGAACGTTACTGTGAGCTCGTTCATTCTGGTGTCTGAATGGCACGCTCAGACACCAGGGTGCCAGATTTCTATAGAGCCTTCCAGGCGAAAGCCGGGCTAAAACACACAGTCAATTTACATTTCTGTGCAAACTTTGCCCGCCGGCTTTCAAAAAAAAAAATAGGCACTTCAGTCACATTCACAGCAGACCTGAAACGGCACATTGAACGGAAGCACCCGGCTAGCCTTTCAAGGTATGTGCAAGCAAATAAAAAAAATCAAAAGACAGTCAAGACAGATCCTCGACCCAAATCCCATTAACTGTGCAGAGTAGCGGCTCCGTTGACATCTCCCAAGACGCAGCTGGACAACCTGGTGGTGCAGTATATTGTCGGAGACCTGCAGCCTTTGAGTAAAGTGGAAAGCCCAGCTTTCATAAACTTAATTAAGGGGTTGCAGCCATCCAAAAAGATGCCATCAAGAAAAAAAGTACAGACACTGTTAAACAAGAAATTTAAAGAAAACATATGTGAACTTAAGACTGAACTGTCTGAGATCGATGGCTGTGTGCACAACAGCAGATTGCTGGTCAGCTGTGAACATCACTATCCACTGGCTAAACAAAGATGATGTTTCTAAGAGATACTCTGCAGTACTGGCATGCCGGCGGATTAAAGGAGCACATACACATGATGTGTTGGCAAAATGATTGTCAGATGTAAACAAAGAATTCAAAATCCACAACAAAGTTGTGTGGCAATAATTTTGAAAAATAATAGTTCGATAATAATAGCTTAATTTTTGGAACTGTGAACTTAGTTCAAAATTTTGAAGTATGAACTATGAACTGAACTAGTTCATGTAGAAAGTGAACTTTCCCAACACGGTATACAGTATATACAATATATTTATATATATATATATATATATATATATATATATAGTATATATCATATGAAGAAAACTGATATATTAATCAGAAGAAACCTTTTTAATCTTATTATTTATATATTTTTTTCTGTTTGAGTGTTTAAAAACTAAATCCGATTCAAATAATCTGTTCCTCTCCTGAAGCCATGCAGGGATTGATTGATTGATTGGTTGATTGATTGATTAATTGATTGGTTGATTGATTGGTTGATTGATTGATTGATTGATTCATTGATTGATTAATGTCTCCCCAGGTGTCTGCGGCAGGATGAACAGTCTCCCCTAAACGTCCCCTCAGCATGACATCATCAGGCCCCTCCCCCTCCTCCTCCCTCTCCCTCCACCGCTGTCATCATCCTCATCCTCACGTCTTGTTCTGGATTGGATGGACACCCTGTCCGTCCTCCCTGTGGCCCGGCCTCCTGCTGTCTCTCTGGCTCTGGATTGGTGGACCGCTGGTCCAGGTGAGCGCCTCCCACCAGCACTTCCACCCCCACTCCATAAAGCTGGTCGGTGACATCACTCTGGGGGGGCTGTTCCCCATCCACTCCCGCGGCCCCCACGGCCTTCCCTGCGGCGAGCTGAAGAAGGAGAAGGGCGTTCACCGTATGGAGGCCATGCTATACGCTCTGGACCAGATCAACAGCGACCCAGAGCTGCTGCCCAACATCACGCTGGGAGCCCGCATCCTCGACACCTGCTCCCGGGACACGTACGCCCTGGAGCAGTCGCTCACCTTCGTCCAGGCGCTGATCCAGAAAGACACGTCCGACATCCGCTGCTCCAACGGAGAGCCGCCCATCATCCGCAAACCAGAGAGGGTGGTGGGAGTGATCGGCGCGTCAGCCAGCTCCGTGTCCATCATGGTGGCCAACATCCTCAGACTGTTTGAGGTAAATACAAATTATGCAAATAAAAAATAAAAAACACCATTGGTTGCTCATCTCTCATTGCCAGCTCTATCTCCACAGCGCTGTGGAGGAAGGTCTGGCTACACTGCAGATGCATTCTTTCCCTTTCCTTTACTGTGTTATATATCTTTTTTGTGCATGTTATAGGTTAACAAAGTGAAAAAGCCCAAAGTCCACCCCAAAGGGACTTACCATCTCCAACAGAAAACACTGTTCACAAACTGCTCCAAACAGCTCTATTGTAGTCCAGCCTTTACTTCAGAGACAAACGTGGTCACTTTGGAACACACGTTATAATGCTCACCTAGCTGCTAGCGTGGCACGCCCTCATACTCTGCTTCTGACTGGCTAGTAGTCCTTACCTAGGTACTGTCAGGGCACGCCCTCATACTCTGCTTCTGACTGGCTAGTAGTCCTTACCTAGGTACTGTCAGGGCACGCCCTCATACTTTGCTTCTGACTGGCTAGTAGTCCTTACCTAGCTACTGAGCATGTGCGACTCCCAACAAAGATGTTACAGCAGTGAGAGGTCTCACTGTGTAGCTAAAACAGAGAGCTCAACACACAGGGTGGAAAGAGGAGCTGCAGCAATGTGCAGTACAACAAAAATATGGTGTTTTTTGAAAATTAAACCATGTAAACCTATTCTGATACAACCTCTAAATACAGTTATGAACCTGAAAATGAGCATAATATGAGCACTTTAAACCAATCACAATGGTAAATAAAAGTGGGAGTCATCTGTAGAGGAGAGACAGAACACTATCTGTAAAGTGTACGGAGATAACATCGTTTATGATTTGACACTATAAATAAAATAAAATTGAACTACATGAATAAACGATGTAATGGAGACACTAGCTGTGTGGGAACTATTCCCTCATTCATTCGCTCACTATTCCCTATACAGTGTTTATTAAATAGTAGTCTTGCATGTCCAGACCCTCCTCCACAGCGCTGTGAAGGAAGGTCTGGCTAGTCCACACAGCATTCCTGGATGGGAGAAAAACATGCTCTGGTTTTGGCATTTCTTTAAACCAATCACAATCATCTTGGGTGGCGCTAAGCTCTAGACGCAGTGACGGTGGCTCTGCTAAATAGTCTCAGGAAGGAACTTGTTCTGGTGGAACATTTGCACCCTGCAAAAGAAAACTCCACATGCAATATTAAATGAAGTTAACTGTTGACACAATACAGTAACGTGAGCTATTTAAATTAGCTGATACATGGTTAAACCTCATTGGCTCTTACCAGTGTATCTCCGTGTGTACTTCGTCCACAGCAATCCCACCAATCAGTCCCAAAACCTCCCAGTTAGAGAGGAAATGATCTAAACATATTCTTTGTAAATCTTTACAATCATTCCCTGAAAGAACCGAGCAGACCTGCCTCGTTGCACCGTCCAAAATGTTCTTCAAAACTTGACATTTTCAGCGTGTAGCTCGCTAGTTTGATGTTTGTTGTTGTTTCCTGAAGGGAACAGAATTTGAGAACAGCAACACACAGAGAGAGGAAGGGGAGGGACATCGACGTCAGGCAATTAATTATCCTGGAAATGTGGTTCCGTTGATCCAGACTTATTGGTTGCTGGTTGGTTGTGTTGTACAGCTGTACATTAACAGACAGCAGACTCTGGTGTGTTTATACTGAGGTGCTGTTGAATGTGAAGGTTGGTTCATTCGGTTGACATGTGAACATGTGAAAGAAGTGCAACGTGTTGGTTGGTTAACAGAGGGACAGACAGACAGGAAGTGGATGAAGTAGTCTGGTTTGTGGATTAATGTTTAAAACAGACAGTTTGTGTCTGGATGACTTACTGTCTCTAATGAAAGCCTTTAATGACTGTGTGTGTGTGTGTGTGTGTGTGTGTGTGTGTGTGTGTCTGTGTGTGTTTTCAGTAGATTATTAGATTATTAAAAACTGAAGCAGCAGAATCACTCTGCCACAAAGATGCATCATGGGAATATTTTATCTGTTAATCGATCATTCCTATGGTCATTTCAGCTGACAGATATTGATGATGAGATATATATTTATATATTCCTGAATGGTGATCCGAGTCTGAGTCTGTTTCTGTTTATTAGCAATTCTGTCTCGTTTGCGTCTCCATAATCAGTCGTACACACAGTCCTGTCCAACTCTCTCAACTATCTGTTGTTACGCTGTTCTGACCTGAGAGACAACTTCAAACCCCGCCTACTTTCTCACCTCCACACAGCTGACCAATCACAGCGTGGGGTGGCTGTGATGTCAGAGAGAGGTTTCCGATTTAAACTTCATGAAACGTACAAACTGACCGCAGAGAGAAAGAGAGCGAGCTGATGTTCGCGTTCGCTCCACTGAAGCGCCTGATGATAATGATGATGATGACTGTCATAACGAGGTCTGCTTTTAGGAGCTCGTTAATGTAAAGTCCTTCATTAATCTGCACACACACACACACACACACACACACACACACACACACAGACACACACACACACACACACACAAACACAGTGTTAATGTGATTGTTCTCCAGTTTATTGAAGCTCTGACACACATTCAGCTGCTGTTACATAACACTAATCCTGTGTGTGTGTGTGTGTGTGTGTGTGTGTGTGTGTGTGTGTGTGTGTGTGTGTGTGTGTGTGTGTGTGTAGCTGCCCCTCTGTTTAAGTCCACCAGTGTTTCCACTTTGACCAGTGGTGTGCATGTATTTAATTTGACCCTGAGTTCTGACTGAACACACAAACAGAAAGGTCTCAGTTTGTGATTTTATTTCAATACAAACTAAAAAGAGAAACTACTGCACACAAAGAAACACACACACAAAGACACAAACGCGCGCACACACATACATGCGCACACACACACGCACACACACACACACACACACACACACACACACACACACACACAAAGAACCACACACACACACACACACACACACACACACACACACAAAGACACGCACACACACGCACAGACACACACATGTACATGCACACGCACACACACGTACGCACAAAGAAAAACACACACACACACAAAGACACAAACACATGCACACACACACGCACACACACACACACACACACACACACACAAAGAAAAACACACAAAGAAACACACACACAAAGACACGCACGCACACACACACACACACACACACACAAAGACACGCATGCACACACACACACACACACACACACACAAAAACAGCAGTTTGAGAAAATGTATTGTACAACAAATAACGTTCCATCGTGTGTAAAACCCTTTTCGGAAATGTTTTATGTTTAAATATGCAAATTAAGCATTATCTTATTAAAAATGTGCTAATTTGCACACATTTCCAGAACAGAAATGTGAACATTGGATAAAGCCTGCTTCAAAGTTATTCTTTCATTTTGTTGAAAAAAAACATTTACGTAGGGGGTTTTGGATATCTCTTTTTATCACTCCATTAATTTAGAAAATACTGTCAACAGCCATAAACAAATATCCATTTTCTGCATGTTTTTATGAATCAAATGTCGTATAAATAAGGCTGTAAATGAGATCTAAACAATCTAAACAAAGCCCTGTGTATAAAGCGTCAGAATATACTGTAGATAGGAATGAAAGTGGAAAGTTTGGTGTGTGTAAGTGCTGCTGAAGTAGAGATTTCCACTGGATTTTATGGATTGTAAAATTTTGATTAGGGGTGTAAGAAATAATCGATGCACTTGAGTATCGTGATATTTTATTTAGCAATACTATATCGATTTTCAAAAACGCAATATTGATTTTTATATATCAATATTTGATTATTTTTTAAATTTTTCACATTTATCTTCCTTTGTATTTAAGTGATTCATCAGGTTGTGTGTTTTGGCGTTTTGGCAACATGAAACTGTAAATGGATGATAAAGAGTATGAATTACTGATTGTTGATTATTGGTTTCAGATCCCTCAGGTGAGCTATGCATCGACGGCTCCAGAGCTCAGCGATAACAACCGGTACGACTTCTTCTCTCGGGTGGTTCCTCCGGACTCGTACCAGGCTCAGGCCATGCTGGATATCGTCAAAGCGCTGGGCTGGAACTACGTCTCCACGCTCGCCTCCGAGGGAAACTACGGAGAGAGCGGAGTCGAAGCCTTCATGCAGATCTCCAGAGAGGCTGGTGTGTCAGGCTTCTACTTTATTCTTTTTCTTTTCTCTTTTGTTCTTTTTCGTCTACTTTCTGTGCTGGAGCTTCTCGGTGAGATGTTGTTTAAAATAGAGATGCACCGATAGACCGGCCGGTGACCGGAATTGGCCGGTTTTCACGCGCTCGGCCATGACCGGCGACCGGCAGGTCAGTCTGACATATGTTGATTTCATGCCGGTCAACGCTACAATTAACTGACAACATAAGTTATACCAGTTACAGTTCTCAAGGACACACACACACACGGACGCCACAGCACGGACGCCACAGCACGCTCTCTTTCTCTCAACTTTTCCGCCGTGTGTCACGCGTACCCGCTCGCGGTGTGAAGCGTGTGTCGGCGCTATTCTCGCGCATGTAGGAACCTGGTGAATTAACCTGCAACATGTCAGCTGTTTGGGAATTCTTCAGCGTGTGTGCAGAAGATAACAAGTTTGCAACATGCAACACCTGCAAGGAGAAAGTAGGGCGTGGAGGGACGACACCAAAAACCTAAATCACATTTCTTTAGTTGGATATTGGATGTGAAAAGAAGGAAATGGTTCTAACATTGCTCTTTAGATGTGTGTGAATGTCCCACACCAGGAGTAATTTATATAGTTCTATTTTATAGTGACCCATTATCTGTTAAAAAAATGTTCTATTAAAGAAAAGATAGAAAATAAATATTTGTGTGTGCTGTAAAGTGGTTAGAAAAAATTAAATCGGATTCGGCTAAAATTGGTATCGGTTGGCCTAACTCAAAGAAAATCGGAATCGGCCTAGAAGTTGTAATCGGTGCATCTCTAGTTTAAAAGCTTGAAGGTTTTCTCTTGATTTTAACCCTCGGGTCAAATTTGACTCGTTTTCAAAGTTTTTCATATCAGAAATATGGGTTTCTTACAAACAAATTTCCCCAAAATAACTTGAATGCGTGCATGTAGGTTGTATGCAACATTCTTCACAGGTAAAATGAATGATTACTTCCGTTTTATTCAATTTCATATAATTTGAAAAAATCGCTTTAAATGGTTTTTGAAAAGTATCCTGACTAAACTTTGACATAAACCAGTCTGTGATTCACTCAACATCCTCTGATCTTAACTATTAGTCAAAATAATTCATCATTTCTGCTTTTTTATAACTCAAAAATTAGGTAAAATGTCATATACGTTAGGTTTAATGACCATAAATAAAAAAAAAAATAAAAAGTGTTGAAAAAAGTGACAAAAGTGACAAAAGCATCAAAAAAGGGACAAAAACGTCAGAAAAAACCCCCCAAAAAGTTAATTTTAAAATTCTGAACAAGTTCATGGTCGACAGGAAGACGACACAAGGGTTCAAAATATCACTTCTCGGGAATATCTCCCTGTGTTCCCAGACTTCCTGTGGCAAGAAACCACACACAGTTAAAGGTGCCGTAGGTAGGATTGTGAAGATCCAGGACTTAGCCAAAAAATTTGAACATCAACAACTTCTCAGTCCCTCCCCCCTTTCTGCCAAATCCCAAAACGGTCTCCTAAGCC
Organism: Sander lucioperca; assembly: GCF_008315115.2. Lineage (NCBI taxonomy): Eukaryota > Metazoa > Chordata > Actinopteri > Perciformes > Percidae > Sander > Sander lucioperca. The sequence continues at coordinate 19,182,912 of NC_050184.1, read as the reverse complement.
CCTCCCCCCACAAGGGAGAATGAATGCGTGTGCATGAGCAGTGATTGACACGCAGTTAGACACCCCCCCCGGCCCTGATTGGTGCATATGGACAGTTAGACACCCCCCCAGCCCCCTGGCCCTGATTGGTGCATCTGAACAGGGAGCTGTGGATTTTTGCAGATCTCACTCCAGGCTGTAGGTGGAGCCAGAGGAGCTGGATTTATTTTTTAATGACCTGCTTCATGTAGTTCTACTAGAACATAGGGTCAGTTTCAGCAAATATGACAGAAAGTTAGTTTTAGAAGTCTTACCTACTGCACCTTTAATGAATCAATACATGTTATGAGAGCAACAGTTCCTTTTGGAGGTGCAATATTTGATATATTTACTTTATTTTATCAAAAAATAACCCCAATGTGTCATCAGATATTAAGGAAACATGCTAAGTTGATGCTAAGCCATGCTCATACACGCTAACTGCTAACGTAGGATCCATGACACATGCCAGAAACCGCAAGTTTGACTTCCTCATAATGGAAACATGCAATTTAACTTTGGCAAAACAAAGCAGCCCCGTAGCCTGAATTGTTGGATTGGGACACAGTGTTCTCTACAGGTTGCTTTGCGATGAATGTAACGTTATGTTATTGTGGCTAACGTTACCATCGCCAGCTTCAAGGTTATGATATGTTGGACAGTAAGATGATTCCCACTTTCTTACAAACTGGCATGCAACCATAATGTGTAATGTTCTGACTGTACAGTGTATAGACAAGCTGTATAACGGGTCTGGAAGTAGTAGTACAGACTAGTAGTACTCCCCCCTGCCGAAATTGTTCCCCTGCTTCTGTTCAGCGGGCGTAGCCGACAGACAGGGACTGTGCCCTGGGTACAGATCAAGGGGGTAAGCTTCGCTTCAGAGCTCGAACCTCCTATGGCGCCATTTTGATGCTACAAAGCGATCACCTCCCGTTAGCATCCCATTGACTGCCATTCATTTTGACGTCACTTTGACAGAGAATAACTTTACATCTGAAGTGTTTAAAGACTCTATTTGTCCATTGTTTATTTCTAAAGAAACACGACAATGTATAAAAGGCTCCATTACCTTGTACCTCACGTTATGGCTCCGTAGCAGACGTTTTTATAAAAATAGGCTAACGATTGGGTCATAACCACGAGACTTACTGTCGCATAGTAGAGGAATTACCGTATAGTACAGGAGAAGCTCACAGGCAGTTTCGACTTACATTAGCTGTTTAAGTTTAATTACTAATGTTAACTATCAAATGATAGTTTGATAGTGATCAATAATTAGCCTGTGTCTATGTTATCTCCTTACATATACCTACGCTCTCCGTCTCTGCTAGATTGGGAATGATTGAGATTTCTCTTGGCACAGCTACCAGAAGACTTCCAACTTTCAGACACGTTGCTCACGTCACATCTACGTCTTCAAGCTCAGTTGGAGGCTGCTCAGTAACGCTCAGCGCTCACCGGAAAAGATCTTCTAATATCCTTCACTGGTCTCCGTCCAGACACACGGGATCTGTTGGTCCATTCGTATATACTGTCTATGGTACAGACGACCATGAGGTTGCTGTCTTTGCGGTCTTTGTAGCAGCTGTTGCAGTGACGTTAAGTCCATAAAAGGTGACTGTCAGCCGCGTACAGAGCTCCGCGAGAGCACGGGCTTTTATAACCGTCAACATAGCAGCATCTAGCAACTCTGCTACGCTTTGCAGTAATGTCTGGCAATGCGAGACTAGCATCAAGCTAACATTGACATTGTGTGACGTTGGGTTTAGCGTTCTCAACATGGTAACTCCCGTGAACTTCGACGCTGGGGAGGAGAGGCCGGGGGAGACGACTTTTTTCAGTAACGCTAGCTGTCAGTATTAAATATTGGACTTTTAAGGTTACGCATTTTCTTCGTTAACAG
>NC_050184.1:19170988-19175988 GCF_008315115.2 Sander lucioperca | reverse complement strand
ATTTCTTGCACACAACACACAAGCACCTTGGTCATGTACTGTTTTTTATCCATGTTCTACTGTCTGTTTTAATGTGTTCCATGTTTATGTGGTGGTCTACAAAGTTTTAAGGACGTCCTGCCTCTTAGACTGTAAACCTAGTTTACCTACGGGTACCAAAAAAGTAACCTGAACCTGATTTCCCATAATGCAACTCGATAACGGCTTTCAGGGGAGTTTGCCGGTGAGCGTAAGCAGGGTTAGGGTTACTGCACGGTGTAGAGTGATACCAATTAGCAGGGCCACACAGAATGGGATTTTTTTGTGATTAACTTTCTTTTTTTCTTTCTTTTTTACACACACCAAACTCACAACACCATCAGCCCATCATGCACGTCTCTCCCCCAGCACAAAGCTTCTTAGGAGCCCTCCAGAAAGTTCAGATACTTTCCCCATTTTCTAGTCTAGACATCCAATCTGGCAAACCGTTTATATGACATCTTTCCAAACGCCGCCACCCTAGCCATCTCACAGGCCCAATCCTGGATTGACGGCAACCCTTCATTCTTCCATCCCCTTAAAACGTAATGTGATTTGAATCATTTACAAAATGTACAGTGTTGTTCCAACGAGGTAATCTTACTTGAGAACTTCAGGCGAAGTGATGAACCATTGTTCAGTTCTTCCCTATACACAGTTCACTTTGAGCTGAGCATGTTTGCTCCCCTTCCTTGTTCTTTGTGTTGGCGTTCTAAACTATGGACTGTGGTTAACTGCTCCTCAGAACTCTGCAGCTAGCTAGACTATCTGTCCAATCTGAGTTTTCTGTTGCACGACTAAAACAACTTTTGAACGTACACACATTCCACCAAAACATGATCCTTCCCGAGGCTATTTTGCAGCGGCACCGTGGCTCTGTCCGGTGCTTAGCGGACTTAGTGATTGGTTTAAATAAATGCCAATAAACCAAAGCACCTTTTTTCTCCTATTCCATAATGCTGTGTGGACTAGCCAGACCTTCCTACGCAGCGTGTGGAGGAAGGTCTGGCAATGCGAGACTACTGGGCGGTGACTGAAAGCACGACATGGTCGATCCAAGCAGCCGAAAAGAGTTTCCTCTGCAGGGTTTCAGCCGTAAAGAGCTCAGATATCCAGAAGGACGAGGAGGAGGAGAATCACTGCTCCTTCATGGAGAAAGAAGGAGTCAGCTGAGGTGGATCTAATCAGGATCTTCCTGGGAGATTCTCTGTAGAGATTTTCAGAGCAGCACAACATACTGCAGCAGCTTCATTCAGTTAGACATCAAATCCATATTTTATAAAGACGAGAAGCTGCAGCAGCTGGAAGACCGAGAGGATTTTAATCTGTAAAAGCCAGGGCTGTATTTGGCATGAAACCTGTCTGTCTGACCACCTGTCTCTCTCTCTCTCTCTCTCTCTCTCTCTCTCTTCATGAATCCTCGTCTTCTCTGTCATCTGAATATTTTATCAGTTCAGTAGAAGTGGATTCCTCTGGATGGAGTTTGGCTTTAAATGAACTCCATGTGTGGTTCAAAGGGATCAAACAGAAACCAACCGGGACAGGAGCTGTGTTTCCGTTCACGTATTTTTATGCACATTTTGAAGTATCGCATTAGAAAAATGGATGGAAACGGCATAATTCGATAAAACATCCTCAATTCTAAATGCTCAAAAATATTTTTTTACACTCGCATGACGTGTCTTTTGCCTTTGGGGGAAAAAGTTGATGCTAAATAGGCTATGGAAACAACAAAGACGTGGGACAAAATATGGATATGTATTCAATTCAGTTTATTTATGAAAGGGGACAGGGCAAATTAATAAAACAGCTGATTTTACATGGGTTAAAAACGCCAGAATTAGCCAAAAGGCTATTTTTCATCTGTCATATCGTTGTCCTTCTTCATGTGATACGAGAATCGATACGCTGGCATCAAATATGGATATTTTAAAGAATAAAATAAGGCGCTCTGAATTAGGGGTGCGTGATATATTGACTCAATATCGTTATCGCGATATCACGATGCGCAATATTATATCGAAAGTGTCGCGATAAGTAATGCAATATTTAGTTTATTTTGTGGAGCGCTGCGTCCCGTCCGTTGGCTGTGTGGCTTAGTTGTGTTTGATTTAGAGCTTGAAACGCTGTAATGATCATGTTTCATTGGCCAGTTACCGTGGTTACCGTGCCACGTGCACATTAGTGCACGTCAGCGCACAGGGCCACTAAGTGACAAACCCTATGGAGCGTACCACGTGTGTGCATATTTCAACAGAGTGACAGTGTGAGTGAAGAAATAGATAGAGACAACTATGTCCAACCAATAGAACATGTCCTGTTCTCTTTATTTATATATTTTATACTGTCCAACCAGTAGAACATGTCCTGTTCTCTTTATTTATATATTATATACTGTCCAACCAGTAGAACATGTCCTGTTCTCTTTATTTATATATTTTATACTGTCTAACCAATAGAACATGTCCTGTTCTCTTTATTTATATATTTTATACTGTCTAACCAATAGAACATGTCCTGTTCTCTTTATTTATATATTTTATACTGTCTAACCAATAGAACATGTCCTGTTCTCTTTATTTATATATTTTATACTGTCCAACCAGTAGAACATGTCCTGTTCTCTTTATTTATATATTTTATACTGTCCAACCAGTAGAACATGTCCTGTTCTCTTTATTTATATATTATATACTGTCCAACCAGTAGAACATGTCCTGTTCTCTTTATTTATATATTTTATACTGTCTAACCAATAGAACATGTCCTGTTCTCTTTATTTATATATTTTATACTGTCTAACCAATAGAACATGTCCTGTTCTCTTTATTTATATATTTTATACTGTCCAACCAGTAGAACATGTCCTGTTCTCTTTATTTATATATTATATACTGTCCAACCAGTAGAACATGTCCTGTTCTGTAGACATGGTCCTTATTTATTTATTTATTCGTGTTGGACCAGTCCAATATGACCGTCAGTTGAAATAAACCTTGTGTTGTATTTGTTATAAATCTATTTTGATGCGTTTTCCTGTACCTTTTGTAATTTTCCATATGTTTAAAAATATCAAAATTAATATCGATACCACAATATCACATTTTGTCAGTATCGTGCAACCCTACTCTGAATAGATGTCCCTGCTCTCAGCGTCGCCACTTCACGGCTCCTCAAGGTGGCGCTCAACACATGAACGAGGGAAACTTGAACGTAAGTTAACGAAGAGGAAGAGGTTTTCAACAGCAGTCTGAGGAAAATAACAAGATGCTCCAACCACGTTTGAGTCCAAAGTCTGAAGCCAGAGTTGCGCTATAGTTGTGTCATTTTAATTTACAGACTGAAAAAGGATTGTCTAGCAATGTATTGATTTTCGCAGAATTGCGGTAGCGTGATATTATCGGTATCGTAAGCCGTGTATCGTATCTGGGGCTCGGACGATTTATTGACGTCATCGATTACAAAAATACGTCAGAGGGGAGTGTCCACAGATACTCTCTTTCTGGAGGAAGGTGTTGGATCACTGGCGAGGAAGTGCCCCTTATCCCTAAATTATGCTTATTAAATCTCTACCCGGATGGCTTTACAACCTCTAACAAAGTTAGATCTCTACTGAATATTAGTTTTTTAGAAGCCAAACGATGCATTACCTGCTCATGGAAATCAGACACACCTTGTGGCACAGTGCAATGGTTGAGGGGAATGACTTTTTACTTCGCTTTAGAAAAGATAAGTTACACAACAAAAAATAGAGTTTTGGAAAAAAGAAATCTTCAACTTCCTTGAGCATATGGATGTGGATGGTTGGAGTGATAACTAGCTGGACTGAGCGGTTTTTTTTGGTCCAAATAAGATGACATACTCCTAATTACGGTTGGGCATCGTTTGGATTTTTACGATTACGATGCCGAACCGGTACTTTTAAAAACTGAAAAATGACATCAAAGATGTAATATGTTTACTAGCAATCACGTGCAGTGAATGGTTAATATGCTTTTACGTCCGTTTTGGTGAGCCCAGAGGGAAGATATGGCATTTTAAAAGTAGCCTACATTTACGGTAGCTATCTAACGGTAGACTACAGAGAAAGTGTGATATTTTTTGCATCCGTTGCGTAGGAACATGTTCCATAGTGGAACCAGGTTTCGGTACCCAACCCTACTCCTAATGCCTGTAGTGTGCCATCCGTACTATACGGCAGGGGTCTTCAACGTTTTTAAAGCCAAGGACCCCTCAACAGAGAGAACGATAGAGCAACCCCTTACTACATATATTGTATAAAATTAAGTTGCATAATAAACTGTGCATACAGTAACATGTAGGGCGGCTAAAGCCTTTATACATACCTTTTTTGCATATAATACTAAGCTATTAAATAGCCTAATAAGTGTTGGCATGATTTTATAAATCATGTTTTAATGTTAAACATACATGTGGCACATTGAATCCTTAGGATGAACTGTATCTGTGGATGGCCTTAGTGACTATACCTATAGGCCAGTAAGCCTATCATCAGAGGGGAGTTATAATTGCTAATAATATGTTAACAATACAACACATCACAACCCAACAATTAACAATAATTTGGAGGCCCCCCTGCATTGACCCTGTGGACCCCCTGGGGGTCCAGGACCCCCTGTTGAAGATCCCTGCTATACGGTGTTGAGATAAACAACTGCTGTATGTATTTTGTGTAAGCATACACCAATGGATGTACAGATTCATGACTGTGGGTACTACAGCTACTACATTTGATCCTTGGTCTCCTTTCTAGTTTATGTTATGTGCCTTGTTGTACTGTTTTTGTTTGTCAAAAAAACTCAGTATATACATGGTTAAAAAAATTTTTTAAATACGTCAAATTGCATAACAATGAGTTGGAATAGAGGTAGATGGCAGCGCCCGTAAGCATGGATTCTTCTGAAGAAGCTGCAGCTAAAAAACATCACCAACGGTCATCCTGTGATTCACGCTTCTGTGTT
>NC_050184.1:19155988-19165988 GCF_008315115.2 Sander lucioperca | reverse complement strand
TCTCTCTCTCCCTCTCTCCCTCCCCCTCTCTCTCTCTATCTCTCTCTCTCTATCTCTCTCTCTCTGTCTCTCCCTCTCTCTCTGTCTCTCCCTCTCTCTATCTCTCACTCCCTCTCTGTCTGCAGCTCTGTGATGGGTATCAGTACCAGCTGGATGAGTTCACCTGTGAGTCCTGTCCGTTAGACATGCGTCCCGCCCCCAACAGAACCGCCTGCCGTCCGACTCCGATCATCAAACTGGAGTGGAACTCGCCCTTCGCCCTAGTGCCCGCCTCCATTGCCATGCTCGGTATCCTGGCAACCAGCGCCGTGGTGATCACCTTCATCCGCTTCAACGACACGCCCATCGTCAGGGCATCGGGGCGGGAGCTCAGCTACGTTCTGCTGACAGGTGAGTACTACCAGAAATAACAGCTCTTTGACTTATGTTTGGATCATAATTTAGGCAAATGTGGTTATGGATTCTTTTTTTAATTAAACAAGCGTTTGTTTCATATACATGTCTAATATTTATTTTTAGGGCTGTCAATAGATAAAAAAATGTAATCTAATTAATTACATACTCTGTGATTAATTAATCGAAATTAATCGCATGCATAATTAACGGTGCCTGAACCGATACTTTTTAAGAAAGTAAAAAAAGAAAAGAAAACAAAGGGTACTAAACAACAGTCGGTGACATTAAAGAACGGCTTGTTTATTGCTAAGGCCATATGGTCAAAATTAAATGATTTAATAATAATGTATAACAATAACAATAACTTATTTCACTAGTAAATTGCTGTTGAACGACAAAAACAACCACCAAATGGGAAAAGGACATTTACAATAACTTCAACTGCACCACGAGGCTGTAAATTACCAGTTTCATTGAACGCACCGTCTGTGTTTCTCCAACAGCAGCTGCAGATTGTTACATCCCGCTGTTGAATCCTCTACAGTGAAATACAGACAGACTTTACACCGTTTAGCGTTAGCTGTCAGCATTTTAACCGTGTTTAACCCAGCTACTAGCTAGCGGTAGGCTAACGTTAATTGCTGTTGAGTATAGTGTTAACTAGCTAGCGGTAGGCTAACGTTAGCTGCTGTTGAGAATAGTGTTAACTAGCTAGCAGTAGGCTAACGTTAGCTGCTGTTGAGAATAGTGTTAACTAGCTAGCGGTAGGCTAACGTTAGCTGCTGTTGAGAATAGTGTTAACTAGCTAGCGGTAGGCTAACGTTAGCTGCTGTTGAGTATAGTGTTAACTAGCTAGCGGTAGGCTAATGTTAGCTGCTGTTGAGAATAGTGTTAACTAGCTAGCGGTAGGCTAACGTTAGCTGCTGTTGAGTATAGTGTTAACTAGCTAGCGGTAGGCTAACGTTAGCTGCTGTCGAGTATAGTGTTAACTAGCTAGCGGTAGGCTAACGTTAGCTGCTGTCAAGAATAGTGTTAACTAGCTAGCGGTAGGCTAACGTTAGCTGCTGTCGAGAATAGTGTTAACTAGCTAGCGGTAGGCTAACGTTAGCTGCTGTCGAGTATAGTGTTAACTAGCTAGCGGTAGGCTAACGTTAGCTGCTGTTGAGTATAGTGTTAACTAGCTAGCGGTAGGCTAACGTTAGCTGCTGTTGAGTATAGTGTTAACTAGCTAGCGGTAGGCTAACGTTAGCTGCTGTTGAGTATAGTGTTAACTAGCGTCCCGTGCAGCGGTGTTTGTGTATCGTCTGTTTCAGAGCATCAGAGAGAAGTGCAGACATATGAGTGGCTCCAGATTTCGGTAGCCAGGGTTGGCAGGAAGAAGATTTTTACAAGTAAATGTTCCAGTTAATGATCCAGGCAGCACATTCTCGTCTCCCTCCTTCATTTTACAGTCCTAGAAAGGCTCCGGGTCAAACGTCCAATCAGTCTACCCCCGTCTGAGTGGAACAACGGTCCAACACGGTGGCCGCATATTGCTGATCTGGACATAAATATTTGATTGAATCATTGATAGGCTAAGTGTTTTTTTTATTACCAACCTTATATTAATATCAGGGATGCACTGAATCCAGGATTTGGCTTCGGATTCGGCCAAATATTGGGCTTGCACTACGCGCGCTACGACGGCGCCGTTGATTACGGGAAGGTGTTTACGTAGGTGGAGCGTTCAATGCAGCAGGCTGAGAGAAAGTGGAAATGGAACCCGTGAGCAGAAAAAGTGTAGTTTGGCAGAACTTTCAGTCTCTCTCTCTCTCTCTCTGTCGCTTTCTCTCTGTCTCTCTCTCTGTCTCTCTGTCTCTCACTCTCTCTGTCTCTCTCTCTCTCTCTCTCTCCCCCTCTATGTCTCTCTCTCTCTCTCTCTCTGTCTCTCTCTCTCTCTCCCCCTCTCTATCTCTCTCTCTCTCCCCCTCTATGTCTCTCTCTCTCTCTCTCTCTCTCTCTCTCCCCCTCTCTCTCTCTCTCTCTCTCCCCCTCTCTGTCTCTCTCTCTCTGTCTCTCTCTCTCTCTCTGTGACTGTCTGTCTGTCTCTCTCTGTCTCTCTCTCCCCCCCTCTCTGTCTCTCTCTCTCTCTCTGTCTCTCTCTCTCTCTCTCTCCCCCTCTCTGTCTCTCTCTCTCTCTCCCCCTCTCTCTCTCTCTCTCTCTCTCTCTCCCCCCCTCTCTCTCTCTCTCTCTCTCTCTCCCCTCTCTCTCTCTCTCTCTCTCTCTCTCTCTCCCTCTCTCTCTCTCTCTCTCTCTCTCTCTCCCCCTCTCTCTCTCTCTCTCTCTCTCTCTCTCTCTCCCCCTCTCTGTCTCTCTCTCTCTCTCTCTGTCTCTCTCTCTCTCTCCCCCTCTCTGTCTCTCCCTCTCTCTCTCCCTCCCTCTCTCTCTCTCCCTCCCTCTCTGTCTCTCCCTCTCTCTCTCCCTCCCTCTCTGTCTCTCTCTGTCTCCCTCCCTCTCTCTCTCTCCCCCTCTCTGTCTATCTCTCTCTCTGTCTCTCTCTCTGTCTCTCTCTCTCTGCAGGTATCTTCCTGATCTACCTGATCACCTTCCTGATGATCGCGGAGCCAGGTGCGGTGGCGTGTGCGTTCCGCCGCCTCCTGCTGGGCCTCGGCATGGCCATCACCTACTCTGCCATGTTGACCAAAACCAACCGCATCTACCGCATCTTCGAGCAGGGCAAGAAGTCGGTGACGCCTCCCAAATTCATCAGCCCCACGTCGCAGCTCATCATCACCTTCATCCTCATCTCCATCCAGGTGAGAGAGCACGTACCGGACGGCTGCCTGCTTGATGATTCACGGTTCAGATTCAGATTCACGGGTCAGATTTAGGTTTTTGACAGTAACATTGGATGAAACCACATGCATAGCTTTAGTGTTTTAGCTCACTTGCTAATTTTCAACACCTGTCCACGGGAGGCTTTTTTTTAAAACTAATTAACTAACAAAAAAACAAAAACAGAAAACTGTACACTGCTTATAATAAAAGTAATACTAACAATGCTCACAATACGATACCACACGCTAGCACGCATTGGCGCCGATACCGTGGGTGCTCCGGAGCTCGGGCACCCACGGAAAATACTGAGCGCCCACGTGTGCCAGACTGCCAGTAGGCTACATTCATTTAAAGTTAAACAGCGCTGTTGGTGCTAAGTGGAGCGTCTGTCATAGTGTGATTGGTTACGTCTCTGTCAGTCCCCTGCTGATTGCGGTTACGTGTCAGTTAAACTTCTCATCTCCAATGCTATCTGTATCTGTGAGAAGTGGCGCTGTCCTGAGATGAAACCTACTTTACAGCTTTATTATCGAGTCAATAGCCGTGTTTGTTCGTGTCGGCCGCTCTCCATTTCCTAAGGTTCTTAAATGCAAACGTTTTTTGACTACTTTTTAAAGGGCGTGCGCCCGTGAGCACCCACGGAGGAAAACATAAATCGGCGCCTATGCTTGCACGTAGCCGACGGTTTTACAACACGTCAATGTGGGACACGAAATGTGGGATTAGAACTACAAGCAGAGTTGCCAGAAAAAGATTACATTTCCAAGCCAAACACACACAAAACCGCCCCAAATTTCTTGCCGGAAATCAGACCAATCTAGCAACAATGAATCAAACTGCCGATTCAAACCGACGCAGAATTATTTGCTTCATTTATCACCGGCTATGCTGGCTCGTAACTTTACAATGTTACCGGCCAAAGGTAATTTTTACCTGCATTTGGCGGGTGTCAAGTTAAAGCCCTGGTAGTAACCATAGACAGTTAAATAAATGGACCAGCAGATCCCGTGTCTCTGGACGGAGACCAGTGAAGGATATTAGAAGATCTTTCCCGGTGATGGCTGAGCGTTACTGAGCAGCCTCCAACTGAGCTTGAAGACGTAGATGTGACGTGAGCAACCTGTCTGAAAGTTGGAAGTCTTCTGGTAGCTGTGCCAAGAGAAATCTCAATCATTCCCAATCTAGCAGAGACGGAGAGCGTAGGTATATGTAAGGAGATAACATAGACACAGGCTAATTATTGATCACTAAAATGATAGTTAACATTAGTAATTAAACTTAAACAGCTAATGGAAGTCCAAACTGCCTGAGAGCTTCTCCTGTACTATACGGTAATTCCTCTACTATGAGACAGTAAGTCTCGTGGTTATGACCCAATCGTTAGCCTATTTTTATAAAAACGTCTGCTACGGAGCCATAACGTGAGGTACAAGGTAATGGAGCCTTTTATAAATTGTCGTGTTTCTTTAGAAATAAACAATGGACAAATAGAGTCTTTAAACTCTTCAGAGGTAAAGTTATTCTCTGTCAAAGTGACGTCAAAATGAATGGCAGTCAATGGGATGCTAACGGCAGGTGATGGCTTGTTAGCATCAACATGGCGCCATGGGAGCTACTCGTTCTGGAGAGAGGCTTACCCCCTTGGATGCCTCCTGTAAATTACACCTGTGGTGTTGATTCAATGCTGTTTATCTTCTCTTCATTCTTGCGTGGCGTGTGTTTCAGGTCCTCGGTGTGTTTGTGTGGTTCGCCGTCGTCCCTCCTCACACCATCATCGACTACGAGGAGCTCCGCCCCCCAAACCCCGACCTGGCTCGAGGCATCCTGAAATGTGACATGTCTGACCTGTCAATCATCTGCTGCCTCAGCTACAGCATCGTACTCATGGTAACGTATCCATCCCATCCGGCGGTTATCTGTGATTGGTCATCCGATGATGAAGAGCAGCTCTTAATAAATACAGATTTTTGGGGGTGTCACGATTTCTATCTTAAAACGAAAATCCAATCAAAATGGGCTTTTGGTTTAGAGCAGTGTTTCTCAAATGGGGGTACGTGTCCCACTAGGGGTACTTTGGAGGACTGCAGGGGGTACGTGTCCCACTAGGGGTACTTTGAAGGACTGCAGGGGGTACGTGTCCCACTAGGGGTACTCTGGAGGACTGCAGGGGGTACGTGTCCCCCTAGGGGTACTCTGGAGGACTGCAGGGGGTATGTGTCCCCCTAGGGGTACTTTGGAGGACTGCAAGGGGTACATGTCCCCCTAGGGGTACTCTGGGGGACTGCAGGGGGTACGTGTCCCCCTAGGGGTACTCTGGAGGACTGCAGGGGGTACGTGTCCCCTAGGGGTACTCTGGAGGACTGCAGGGGGTACGTGTCCCCCTAGGGGTACTCTGGAGGACTGCAGGGGGTACGTGTCCCCCTAGGGGTACTTTGGTGGACTGCAGGGGGTACGTGTCCCACTAGGGGTACTCTGGAGGACTGCAGGGGGTACGTGTCCCCTAGGGGTACTTTGGAGGACTGCAGGGGGTACGTGTCCCCCTAGGGGTACTTTAGAGGACTGCAGGGGGTACGTGTCCCACTAGGGATACTCTGGAGGACTGCAGGGGGTACGTGTCCCCCTAGGGGTACTCTGGGGGACTGCAGGGGGTACGTGTCCCCCTAGGGGTACTCTGGAGGACTGCAGGGGGTACGTGTCCCCCTAGGGGTACTTTGGAGGACTGAAGGGGGTACGTGTCCCCCTAGGGGTACTCTGGAGGACTGCAGGGGGTACGTGTCCCCCTAGGGGTACTCTGGAGGACTGCAGGGGGTACGTGTACAAGAACGGGAATCAAATGTCGTGTAAGGCTGTGTTGCCTTTGTTGCTAGGTAACCCGCATCATTCTTGTTGCTAGGTAACGTGTACGGTGTATGCAGTGAAGAGTCGTGGCGTTCCAGAGACGTTTAACGAAGCAAAGCCGATTGGATTCACCATGTACACCACCTGCATCATCTGGCTCGCCTTCGTACCGATCTTCTTCGGCACCGCCCAGTCCTCGGACAAGGTTGGTTTTCTTTTCATCTTCTTACTTACACTTCTTACTTCTCTTCATTCTTGCGTGGCGTGTGTTTCAGGTCCTCGGTGTGTTTGTGTGGTTCGCCGTCGTCCCTCCTCACACCATCATCGACTACGAGGAGCTCCGGGTCCTCGGTGTGTTTGTGTGGTGTGTTGGTGTACTTCCACATTTAGATTTTAGATGAATAACCATCATAATGTGGATATAATGTCTAAGTGGTTAAAGGCAAATAATAGAACAGCTAGAACATTCTGGTAAATTCAGAAAATTACACCAATTTACTGTAATGTAGCCTTTGAAACCAGGAAAAGACTAAATTTACCACGTAACGATATAACAATTCTTCAAAATCTAAGACGATATCTAGTCTCATATCACGATATAGATATAATATTGAAATATTGCCCAGTCCTACTTTGAAGTCAATTTCTCATAGCAGCAAAGTGGAATTAAATCTTCTGTGTCCGTCACGTGATGCCCTGTGGCCCAAAAAGACTTTTCCCCACAGACTTATACGGAGCAAGAGAATATATATCGGCCAATATATCACAGTATTGGATTTTTCACCAAATATTTGTATCGATATCAGCCTTAAAAATCCTTTATCTTTTGGCTCTATTGGAGACAGACACCGGAAGAGCAGGGCGAAGTCTCGGTGAGCAGAGCAGACGTAGTTGTTTGAAAAATTATTTAAATGTAATGAGCTGGTTGGACCACGGAGACGTCCAGAACACAGGAGCTTCTTCCTGTATTTACTTTTTTGCTCCCGCCCCCCAGACACATCCATTTCATTTCATTTAATTTAATTTCATTTATTTTTATTTCGAACAAAATTAAAAATACATATACACATACAGCATGTACCCATATATACATATACATACATATATATGCATATATATACAAATACACATATATAAATATATCTATAAAATAAAAGTGTGTAGCAACACACCAAAGGAAAAGGAACAATCTCCATCCAGTGTTTACAAGTAATATTAAAAATACTATTACCATTTTTGATTTAAAATATTTGTCCGAAAAGGAGCAGGATGAAGCCGAAGCTTGTAAAGTTTCCTACCCCTGATTCACTTTAAGTCATTTCTTTATATATCATATATTATATCGGATATATACATCCGACCAATAACAGGAGAGAACGTTCTTGCGTGGTTTGTAGCGATGCATTTAGGTTCGCTTGGATTTTTCTCCGTGTGAAACTTAACCGAACCAAGAGGAAATCGCTCCAAGTTTACAAACTCATCAAGTGATTCATACCCGAGAGAACTACAGGTGTAAAAACGCCCTCAGTTATTGTTTCATCCCACGATCTTTTTCCAGCCTGGTCTCACAGAATTCCGTGAAATGATCACGAAATTGTTAACAGCGCATTACGTGGTGGTGGCACGGAATGTGAGAGAGAAAATTCCGTGCCACCACGGAAAACAATGCCAATGTAAAGTCAATAAGACGATGACGTAGCATTAGGAGCGAGTACGGTAGCGAGTAGTATGAAAGACCGAAAATCCACATAGGGAGGTTGGTTGGGGGGGTGGATGGGTCAAACACAGGACTTTCACCCAGGAGACCGGGGGTTCGTGTCCCGCATGTCACGTTTCCTAAACCCAACTGTAACCGTCCCGTTCTTCTTTTCCAGCATCCCATTATTGTTTTCCTAAACCCATCCACCCCGTTCTTCTTTTCCTTAACACTAGAAGTGCCGGAATTCCAGAACTACTAGAACTGCCGTGAGCGGTCATTTTGACCGCCAGGTTCCAAACTCTATAATCTCTCATGATAAATACCTAATTGCGATATTGTATTATGTATTGTGTTAGGATATCTTTAGAAAAACGTAATAACACCGAAATGTACATTTTAACGAGTTTAATTATGCATTTGAGTAGTAATACGTGTTTCAATAATTCATATCATGGCATAGTAAACCGTAATTATTTCATACATTAATATTCTGAAAAATATGGTGTGGAAATTCATTTAACTTAATTCATAATAGCCAAATAACAATTAAAAGTATCTTATTTGAACATTTAGCTATAACCTAACCTGGCACTGCCTCCGTTTTGGCGACTGCTGCGGTGCGCAGCGCTGCTCGGACCGTGAGCCGCTGCCCTTTTTTCCTCCATAAACTCCGCTCTCAGCTCCTCGGCCAGTTGCTGCATAAACTTTCTCCGGACAATTTTACTGCTGGTGCAGTCCTTGGAGAGGATGTGTGCAACGATTCCAGCCAGTTCGAGGATGTATAAAGTTATATGAACACGTAGACAGCCACCGGCCATCTACGTGTTCCGCGCCTTTCACAGAGCGAGCGCCCGGTGTTTGCCTTCTGATTCAGAACAGAGTGCGTCCACGCCGTAGCAGCCTACGTTACCGACTCTGGCTTTGCCTTCGGCCCATCGGTGATGCCCACACTTGTTACTCGAGACCGCTAGTTACGTTTCTCTGACAGAGACTATGGTAGTTACTAAGCAACCGAGATGCATCTTCAACTGCGCGAAAAATTAAAAACAATACCACGAAAATCCGAGCGGTCAATATGACCGTGTATGGCCGAAATAGGTAAAAGTGACTGTATTTTCTTTGCCTTTTGTGTAATGTATATAAAAACAATTTTAAATTAAAATGCAGACTCTTTTAGGAAAAGTCAGGCAGCAGCAGGATTGTATTTTTTTATTTAGCAAAGTTATTACACATAAATTTCAAAGCGGTCAAAATGACCGTCATGGCCGTTCTAGTGTTAAACCCAACCGTCCCGTTGTTATTCCCGCGTGTCATGGAACCGTAAGCCCACCCACGAACTTTTCCTTAACTTAAGGGGCCGTGTTTTTCACAGAATTCTGTGAGATCAGGTTGTCTTTTTCTCAGCAGCTGTAGCTAAAAACATCTCCAGCTCGGCCACAACTGGAAGATGATTTTGATACAGATTACATTTACATTTTAAATAGACAGTTTCCTGTGGGGACAGACAGGAGTGGACCCTCACTGAGCAGATTACTGTACATCATCGTTTCTCTAGGTACACTGTAGTGTTTAAGTATTTTATTAGCTAAAATCAATGTCTTCATTCATAAATATGTCCTGATTGGTGTAAAATGACCTCTGCCAATGATCTGACTTCTCCTCGTAAGCGAAGAATTTCTTATCTGTATTTACATTGGATGGGCAAGTCCAAGGAGGCCTCCATGTTTTGAAAAACTATAGTCACTGAGAGGGACATAGAGCACTAGCCTACCTGTCTAGCTAATCCACAACGTTCAGAGCCAGCGTCACGTGACTGAAACCAGCTGAAACGGAGAAGGAGATCAGTGAGAGGCGCTTGTCACTGCACTTTAGTTCATAATGGAGGATCATACTTATGCCGAGCCACAGGAGAAGGAATCCTCGTCGCCAAAAAAGTGAAAATTGGAAGACATCTTGTCATAGCTTTTCATAGCGTTTATTCCAATTTCCGTCAAGCTGTTGAACTCCAAAAGTAAAAAATAGTAAATCTTAGCCCAGATAAATATGATAAATACACCAGCACGTTTCACACTTAGCCCTTTAATAATTACAGTTAATTCTTGGGATGTTGTGTTGTCTGTGCTGTCATGTGTGTCCATCTTTTGTGTCTTAGGACGCTTTGCTGATCTCATTCTTCATGTTGATTTTATTTCATTGTGTTGTACTTGTATTTTATTTTATGTTGATTTTAGAATGTTTTTATGTTACAT
>NC_050184.1:19148488-19150988 GCF_008315115.2 Sander lucioperca | reverse complement strand
GAGTATAAATAATTACTGCGCTCCCATGACGTCACATTTGCGCGCACCAGCTGGGCTGCGGCTAGTAAATAATAGCCATTAGTGACCTCGCAACGTCTGAAACACAAACAGTACATATTCTTCTGTTGCAATTCGCCTACGTATGCTAACTATTAAGACAAACATCACGCATTCAACCAGCTAATTGCTAATGCTAGTTAAACGTACCCGTCTTTTCGTTTGCCTGTTTGCGCTCTGCTCTTCTATCTTCTTCCATCATATTAATTAGGATCATATTACGCTGGAGCCTTCGCCTTCTGTGTTTCTCTGTTAAGTACTCCAGCCTAGTCTTTAAACGCCGCCGTTCAAACTCCATTTATTCTTTATTGTAGCGCTAAAGTCAAGTGACGACGCTATAAAGCCGTTGCCGTGCTTGCGTCACTCCCTTACCCCTCCTACCAGTATCCATGGCCACTTGGCCAGTGTGAATACAAATAGCAAAACCGGTTTTGGGGGAGAGTAGTTAGTAGAACTGTTTAGAAGTGACTGTTCCTATAACTACGTTCCTGTAACTACTTGGTCGGAAAGCGGCTATTGTGCCGTGTAGGTTGCTGTGTTGCCTGTTGTGATGGATTGCCAGAAAGTTGCCGAGTTGCTGTGTTTCCTGTTCTGATGGTTGCTATGTTGCCTAAAGCCCAGTTCAGACCAAAGATTGGCGACGTAACGAGTCGAAACTTGCAACTTCTAGCAACGCGCCGGTCTGCAGCGTTCTGAAAGCTGCCAGTTCACACCAATGAGACGAGACGAACGGTGTCTCATCTCCATAGCAACAACTCTTTGTAGTTCCGTCCTAACTTCCGACTTCCAAGCTTTTTGTAGCTGGGTATATCATTTGTTGCGTCTAAATATGAATGTGGATAACGCTAGTGATAGTGAGATGCTTGCTACAGTTACATTTCTAGAGATGAATCGGCGAAAACACATTTTATTTCTCTGAGTCACTTGGCTTGTCCTCGGCGCTCCCTCTCTTCAGTCACTCTATAGCTCGCGGGCGCACGTTGAGCCTCCGTTAACAGTTTGTAACAGAAATAACATGGATTATGGATCAATTTATTGTAGTTGACTTTACAAGATGACTTCTCTATTGGCTGTTGAAACAGGAGACGTCTCTTACGTTCTAAAACCAGCCTCTGGAGACTCCACCAGCTGAGTCGCAGCGACACCATCAGCTGGGTTGAGTCGACCTGAGACGGACTAGTTCAGACCGCTGAAACTTTTCCTGCAACGTTCTTAAACGGTTTTGTCTCGTCGCGAATCTTTGGTCTGAACTGGGCTTAAAAGTTGCCGTGTTGCTGTTCTGATTAGGGATGCACCGAATCCAGGGTTCAGGGTTCGGATTCGGTCGAATATTGGGCTTTTTGACGGGGTTCTGGTTTCTGCTGAACCCTACACTTGCACTCCGCGCGCTACGCTGGTCGACGTAATTACGGCGCCGTTGATTACGGGAAGGTGTTTACGTAGGTGGAGCGTTCAATGCAGTAGGCTGAGAGAAAGTGAAAATGGAAAATGGAGCAGAAAAAGTGTAGTTTGGCAGAACTTTCAGTCAAAAGAAGACCATTCAAGTCCAGCTACATGTTCAATCTGCAATGCTGATTAGTCTGGTGGTGGCGAGGACCCTAAACTATACACAACATCACCGCTGTTACAACATCTGGTATGAAACATCCGGAAGAATACGAGTTGTGCATGAAGGAATCTACAGACAGCAGCCAAAATGCAGCAACTTCAGGTACGGCAAAGGAAGGACAGTCACAGCTAAAAACTGGTGTTAACCAGACGACCATTACCAGCTTTTCCCTTCACCGAACAAACAGTGGGCATCAGATAACCCACGAACCAAAGCCATTCATGCAGCAATTGGGAAAATGATAGCCACTGACTTGCAGCCCTATAGCATAGTGGAAGACACTGGATTCAACGAGCTACTCCATCTGCTTGAGCCACATTACAAAATCCCCTCCAGGCGCTTTTTTACTGACAAAATCAACCCTGAAATGTACGAGTCCATCACTTCCCGCGTACAAGCACACGTTGCCGAAACACATGCTTTGGCATTACACGTAGTTTACTTCATTAATGTGTTTACTGTGTTCATGGACTGAGGATGGGAGGAGGATTCAGTATTCGGTTTCGGGTTCGGCAGAATATTTCGGTATTCGGCCAAAAATCTGGATTCGGTGCATCCTTTGTTCTGATGGTTGCTGTGTTGCCTGTTCTGATGGTTGCTGTGTTGCCTGTTCTGATGGTTGCTGTGTTGCCTGTTCTGATGGTTGCTGTGTTGCCTGTTCTGATGGTTGCTGTGTTGCCTGTTCTGATGGTTGCTGTGTTGCCTGTTCTGATGGTTGCTGTGTTGCCTGTTCTGATGGTTGCTGTGTTGCAGTCTGTTGCCGAAGCTGCCAGAGTGTCTCAAAAATCGAATGAGAAACAGAACGGAGAGACGAGGATTGAACCTGACAGATCG
>NC_050184.1:19133488-19135988 GCF_008315115.2 Sander lucioperca | reverse complement strand
CACTGTAAATCGGTGCATAAAAGTGTGTCAGAATGCAGGAAATTAAGTCGTTGATGCTCAAAACTTCCCTGGGGGAGGACACCCA
This sequence comes from Sander lucioperca, assembly GCF_008315115.2. Taxonomy (NCBI): domain Eukaryota; kingdom Metazoa; phylum Chordata; class Actinopteri; order Perciformes; family Percidae; genus Sander; species Sander lucioperca. Next base: position 19,135,903 of record NC_050184.1, on the reverse strand, counting down.
GACCCCCCCCCACTATGAAATGCCCCCCCTCCCCAAAATGCAGATTCTGGCCAATACAGTATACCCACTACAATACATTAGTGTATCAGAACCTTACATTCAAGGAGCCAAACATTGGCCCAGATGTGCACCACTATCAGCACAATGTCAGCCTTACACTTATTGAAGAAAAATGTGGAGTTTTTTTGTGATTGTTTTGGGCAAAAATCCTTGATTGTGCGGCACGTTTTCTTAAAACGGCGATGGAATATGCGGGATATTTATGCAATTTTATGCGATGAAATTGCGGGAACTTGCAAAAACTGCGGTTTCATCGTGGCTTCATCGCGGGGTTTGCAGCTTTTCGATGTTTACGTCGCGTAATTACATCACTTCATAACGTTCCCATGGCAACAGGGGGAAATGGCTGCTCTTGTGTGAAGTAAATGCAACATTTTTCAACTTTCTGTTAAGATATATGTGACTTTTTTGCAACGGAAATGCGGGGATTATGAAATCATGCAAGCCCCGCATATTTTGCGTGGAAATCGACAATTTATGCGGCGAAAGTGCGGCGTATTTGAAAAAATATGCAGACTTTGGCTGATTATGCATTGAATTATGCGATCGCATAATCACGTTTTTCTGGAGGGACTGCATAAACACACTTGTAGACATTACACACAGAAGTATATCATGATGTCACTTCCTTGCAACGCCAAAGCACTGACTGTCACATGACCTATGAGCCAATCTGGGAAACACAGCCATCAGGTGCGCAAACACATGATTGCTTAATTGTAGACACACCAATCAGGCTTAAGCACTATAAAAATGCAGCAGGTAAGTCTAGTATTTTCTGTACTATGTTATTAGTTTTTTGTTTGTTGCTTATTTTTTTACTGTGATTGTAACCTGTACTGGACACAGTATTTTAATTTTGTCTGTTGTTTGCTGAGCTAACCGTGTTATGCACATTCCTGTAGTAGCTGTGTGAAAACTGGGACATGTATTGTTGTTGTTGTGATTCTCCATGTTGACATGTTGACTGATTTGGGTATATGGAGAGAAATAAATTATATTTTCCTCAGTCTGCAGCATTGGTCTTGTGTAGTGTTTGGTGAACTCATTGTATATTTGCACTTTCTCTGTGTACTTCATTTACAGTAAAAGTACTCAATGTTTCTGCTTTGAGAATCCTCCCATTGTAGAAAGTGTAAAGGATCAACCAGTTGTTTACTTTAGAATCAAACATCAGATTTTATAAACTACATGTGTTCTGTGTGCAGATATCTTAATGTGTAAAGTAACTAGTAACTAAAGCTGTAACAGATGAATGTAGTGGAGTAAAAAGTCCAATATTTCTCTCTGAAATGTAGCGGAGTAGAAGTAGAAAGTGGCATGAAAAGAAAAGACTCAAGTAAAGTACAAGTACCTCAATATTTGGACTGAAGTACAGCACTGGAGTACATCTACTTAGTTACATTCCACCACTGCAGTGAGATATTTATTTAATTTAAAGAGTATCAATAGCTCCATCTCGATATCAAGGTGCCCACCAGCATCTGAGCCTGTCAGCGGCAAAAACAGCAATTATAGTGGAAGCTGAGGGTGAATTAATGATATAATCAGAGTAGAGGGAGCAGGCCGGTACAGCCCGATCAGGTTGGGGAGAGTTCTAACCCTTAACCTGTCTCTCTTAATTATGCTGTTATAGTTTTAGACTGCCGGGGGACTTCCTTTGACACACTGAGCTTCTCTCTCCTCTCTCTTTCCATTTGTGTGCATCCATGTCCTAGAAATGCTTGTTACTAACCTAGCTCTGGGGAGCTTATTCCCCGGAGTCCTTATGTTTTCTTTTCCCCCAGCGTGTTTACTTGGATTAGGATGGCCCCTAAATCATGGTTGCAGCCTGTTGCCGTGGTCCTGCTGCACGCCCTGCTACACCCTGCTACGCCCTGCTATGACATGAACTACTACGACTACCATTTCTAGTCACTGTTCCATTATCTTTATTGTGACTATTATTGCCACTGTTCATCACACCCCCAACCGGCACCGTCAGACACCGCCTACCAAGAGCCTGGTCTGTCCCAGGTTTCTTCCTAAAAGGGAGTTTTTCCACTGTCTCTTGGGGGAATTACTAGAATTGTTGGGTCTTTGTAAACTATAGAGTGTGGTCTAGACCTACTCTATCTGTAAAGTGTCTTGAGATAACTCTTGTTATGATTTGATACTAAAATTATTATAATTATAAATTAAAATTGAATTGAATTGAAAATTGAATTGAATATTTGTTTTATTACCCTTTATAAGTGTTCCCTTGTGCGTTGCTAGAAGATCCTTAGTGACCTTAGTATTCTTAACCCTTGTGTTGTCCTCCCGGCTAAAGAAATGTTAGCACTCTTTTTAAAAAAAATTAGCATTTTTTTCCAG